>NC_051389.1:26369945-26374945 GCF_015228065.2 Penaeus monodon
CACACAAACCCCAACACCCAAAACACACACCACAACACACCCCACACACACACACACACACGCACACGCAACCCCGCACACGCACACCCACACAACACACACACACACACACCTCTCATATAAAAATAAAAAAACACACACACCACACACCCAAACACACACCACACCACACACACACACCCACCAACACCCAAAACACACACACAACACCCACACACACACACCCCACCACCACACACGCCCCGCACAACACACGCACACGCACACGACACGCACCACCACACACACACACATAAAAAAAACAAAAAAATAAACACACACAAACCACACACACACCCCACACACAAACACATACACAAAACACACAACACACACCCACACACAACACACACACAACACACAACACCACACACAACACACACACACACACATATAATATACATATATATATGATACATATATTAATATATATATATATATATATATATATATAATACTTATATATATATATCTATATATATATATAACACAACAACACAAACACACACACACCGTGTATGTGTGTATGCAACACATATCACCTAATCAATATATTCGCATAGCGTGAGAGTATGTAAGAGGATACCTAACATCAACATATACTTCCTCCTCTTTATTTCAGTATAGAGAATAGCTCTGGAGCTCTGCAGCCGGGAGCGCCAGCCATCCCTCGCTGTCGATTCGGGCCGGCGCCGAACTGGGGAACGGAGGCGAGATACATTGAACTTTTTTAAATAAAGGGAAGTGCTTAAATCTACTTGTCTATATTTCTATCTACCTGTTTTCAATTTACCTGTCTATCTGTCTGTTTGCTTGTCTATCTTTTTATCCATGTATCTACTAATGATGCAATTAAATTGTTATTGTCTGGTGTATCTGGCATTATATTGATGCTCTTGTTACTCATCTTGTTATTCATCTCGAAAACTTACAGTAATGATAGAAAAGACTATCGGGCCTTTTTTTACTTACTTGGACATATGGAGAGAAAAAAACGAGCTTTTTTTCATTCCCTTCTGTCAACAAAACATTCCACATTTCCTTTGATCTAGAGCTTACCTCATCCATCATATCAACATTTGCGATAAAAAATAATTGTTTGGTTAATGCGTCTCTAATCCTTTGTTCATTTTTACAACTATATTTTCAAACATTTTCATAATTAAATATTGTGTTCTAGATTCAACTAGCCATTTCTTTTTTTACATTGGAGCTTCAATATTGATATTGCCTATGCTATTTTCTTAGTATGTGTTGCAATATTCATTACAGTGTTCCTCTTATTACGTGATCTCAGTTAAAATTATTTAGAAGAACAATTTTCAATGCGACAGATGTAGAAAAAGACATGAATGAGAATGAATGTCTTCACAAACTCAATCAATTTGGACTAAATCTCTGTCAGAAATACAAGCATCAATTACAAATTCTGTATGTATGTCACACATGAACCGAAAAACCTGGCGTCCGTGAGCTCGTTACCCACATGATGGACGCCGCGACCTTGACCAACTTGAAGCCGGCCGACGCGGCGCTTTCATCCTCCTTCGTCCATTAGTTTTCTTTTTTGTTCATTCAATCCTCCTTGGATCTCTTTCGCTTCCCTGCAGTTCGGTAAGCGGCCATCATCAATAACGCCCACAACTATGGCGTTAGAAGTTCCTCAGTGATGTATATATATATATATATATATATATATATATATATATATATATATATATATATATATACACATATAAGTATATATATGTACACACACACGCCACACACACACACACACACACCACACACACACACAACACACACAACACACACACACACACCACACACACACAACACACACCCATCAGAGACAGTAATTTATACATGTGTACAGAAAGATTATCACTGATGAATAAGCTGTCAGAGTGAACAAGGTATTAGATTAACTGAAGGCTCTGATAATCCTAAAGCTTCTAATTAATTCCTCACATAAATCCGTACAATTGTATACTTCTCAAAACTGAATCACTTAACAAAAAATGCATAAAAAATTTAAACTGAATTTAATGTACTAACAACTTTCAACCTCTCCTACAGTTTTTTTTGTTTATTTATCTATTTTTTAAAATCAGTTTCAATATTATCATGGATGAGTCATGTGGAAAATGTCTATAAATGTAGTGTCTCAAAAATACATACATACATATATATATATATATATATATATATATATATATATTATATATATATATATATATACGGTATATAATATATGTTATATATATGATATGTATAATCTATCTATCTATTATCTATCTATCATCTATCTATCATCTATCTATCATCTATCTATCTACATCCATCTATCTACTATCTATCTATATGTAAATAAATGAACTGATCAGAGAAATCATATGAATGTATAATACAAATATATCATATTTCAAACAAAATATTCGTCCCTTGGGACAGACACCCACAAGAAGATAAAAAAAGAAAAGAAAAAAAAAAAAACAGAACTGGTATAGAATACAAATGTTCAAATCTGGGAAAGCAAGAACAAAAACTGGCAAAAACCATAATCCAAACTTTGAATTCAAAGTAGAACTATCGATACAAATTTCCCCTTACTGAAAATTTCCCTCCTTTCGATAGAGAATATGACAAACAGAAATCTGGACATCAACAAAAAACACCACCCACGCTCAAAAGCCACTGATTTCTAAATGATTTCCTGATCAATGAAATCCCGAAATGGTGACAAATCAGTCCGAAATCAGGATCGAAAATTTAGTAGCAGGACACAAAACTTACAAGCAAAATTTGGGTCATCAAAATCCCCATACGATCGTGTGTTTCGCCTCCACCGGAGCTCCATTTTATTTCAGTATCATTAAGTATTTATTTCTAATAATCTCTACAGCTAATACTACCAATGATAGTGATAATGATAATGAAAATGATTATGATAATGATAGTGATAATGATAGTGGCAGTGATAATGGTGATAATGATAGTGATAATGATCGTGATAATAACGTTAACGATAACGTTGATGATGAGGATTATAATAACTCTGGTAACGATAAAGATAACGTTGATGAAGATGATGATAATGATGATAATGATGATGATAATGATAATGATGATGATAATGATAATGATGATGGATAAATGGTAATGATAAATAACAACGATAATATGATAATCAGCAGATAAGCCGTTAGAGGCGGAGGACATCGTCATGATGTATGTACAAGCCAGTTCAGACTGATAGGACAGTTACACCAAACGACCGGATATCATCTTTCATAAGAGAAAAAAAACTCTGTCTACTCATCGATTCCGAGCTCTCCCGAGGAAATTGAAAAGCTATAAAGTACAAGGACCTCGAAATCAAGCAAAAACGCACAAAAAAATGCCTTGGATACGGCTCACGTTCTCTCGCGCATCGGCCAATAAAATTCTGACAGCAGAGAACCATGAATGATAATGATAATCATGACATAATTAATACAAATATAATGGTGATGATAATGAAATAATCGAAATTTATTAATAAGTATTAGAATAATGATAATAATCATGATAACACCAATAGTAAGAATAGTAAGAGTAAAAATGAATTAAGGTCTCCTAAAATCTCCTGCATAAAATGCAAACTGATAAGAAGATAAGAACACGGCAGATTTGCAAAATTTTCTCGATCTCGAGATTTTTATATTTTTTCCCACCTTTGACAGTAGGTGTTCTTGCATTTATGAACCTTTGGGTATGTTTATTAATCTCAAAAGTGACTTGGATACGTTGTTGCTACCTGTATTTGTTATTAAAGGCTGGCGAGTGTGCAACGCCAGGGCAACTGTCGTTTGAAATGAGCGGCCTTGTGGAGGTGCTTTTGTCTTGAGAGGGATAATGCAAAGAAATTTTTTGACTATTCTTTCTCTGTCTGTCTTATTGCCTCTCTCTCTCTCTCTCTCTCTCTCTCTCTCTCTCTCTCTCTCTCTCTCTCTTTGTCTTGCTCTATAACTGTCTGTATCTGATCTGTTTCTCTAATTCCCTTTCTCTCTGTCTGTCTCTCTGTCATTATAGCTGTCTCCCCACCTGCTTCTGATTCTCATACCGTTTGTGTTGGGTGTGTGTGGTGTGTGTGTTGCTGTGGTGTGTGTTGTGGTTGTGTTGTGTGTTGTGTGCACAATCTCTTGAGAATCGGAAATTTCGATTCCTATCGCCTGCTCATAAACGCCGCCAGCACCGTGAAGCTTCGTGGAGTAAAATCTCTGAAAAGTTTCTGTGATTATGAAGTAGCTAAAGTTCATGCAAGTTTTCAAGACATGCCGAAGAACTTGTTCTAAATTTGGCGATAAAATAGTAGTAGTAATACTAATACTAATAGTAGTTGTAGTAAAAGTAGTACTAGTAGCAGTAGTAGTAGCAGTAGTAGTAACAGTAGTAGCAGTAGTAGTAGTAGTAGTAGTAGTAGTAGTAGTAGTAGCAGTAGTAGTAGTAGTATAATAATAATAATATAATTATAATAGTAGTAGTAACAATAACAAAAGTAGTAGTAGTAGTAATAATAGCAACAGCAACGTCATCAGCAGTAGTGGTAGTGGTAGTAGTACAGATAATTACACAGGTAAAATTCCATCAACGATATGAGCATAAAATTATGGGAGTTGCGTTTTACGAAGAGACACTGCTTAAACAAAAACCTGCGTTAATGCGATATCCACCGCTGAAAGAAATCGGTCATTTATCAGATTTTGAGAACGATCGTCTCATTGATAACAGTTTTTATGCACCATGTCCTTAAGCAAAGTGACCAGCTTAATTCCTCTTGGCTTACTGCATTTTTATATGGAGAGAAATATTGTTTAATATTAGACAAGTAGCCAGCAAATTATTTAGCAAGACAGACAGACAAATAAAAAGACAAACAGATAGACAGATGAAGTCACTTTCGTCTGTGCATGTGTGTG
>NC_051389.1:26384945-26390021 GCF_015228065.2 Penaeus monodon
CAAGCATCCCGCAAACCCGGGAAAAAATCCCCAACCATGCCTCCACTTTCCCGCGCGCCTTTCCCATCGATTGCGTGGGTGAACCCCCAAAAGCCTGGGAAAGGCGGCCCTTTTAAGCACAACAAAAAAAGGATTTTGACGCAACTGTCGTCTCAAGATAAGTTTCAAAACTATATGAAAAAAATAACAAAAGTCCAGGGAACATAATCCAAGACTAGAATTTTCCAAAAGGAATTACCCAATCTGAAATCCAAACTCCCAAATGCCATCACTGATGAAGATAAAAAAGACAAAGCAATTGATCTGAAACATTCAAACCAGGGCCTCCAGCAACAAATACAAGAATGACAAAACGCACGGGACTATCTGGACGCCCAGTCACGGCGCAACAATTCCGTGGAGAGACTTGGGAAAAAAAGGTCAGGAGAAGCTGTGCAGCACCTTCATGATTTCCTGAGGCCCGTCTTCGAGTGCGTTCATACTCGGAAACCCAAAGCGACAAGCAGCAAGAGACATGTGGCAAATTCACCCCCTTTTCCCTGAGCAGGATCGAACGGCGGAAGATAAGGGTAACCAACATCTTCATAAAATGAATATTATGTCCGCACAGTCGGGCCCAACATGTGCAGCAGATGCCAGCATACCATCGGGCCTCGAAAAGACGCAAACACGCTTGTTTTAAATACCATACTTTATCATTCGTGATCCTGTGAATTCCAAGCAAACAAGTACACAAGCATCTTCATCCCATAGCCAGCAGACCCCCTACAGCCACGCCCTTTCGGCGTACCACAGTCCCGACCTCTCGCCAGGCAGCCCCACCCGCCACTGAGATGGCATTCCCAAGGATCACGAGGATGGCCAACGGTTCTGTTCGCAAAGAAATCGACTACGTCTAAATCACGTATTGCTGTAAGTTAGAATTCTAATTCCTTTCTGAAAGGGAGTGTCAGTTCTGATGATCAAATGAATAGTTACCCCTTTAGTAATGGTGAAATGAATACTCCGCCATCCAGTAAATCCCAGTATAACATTTCTGTCAATGTGATAAAAACCCTGATCCTGATACTTTTCTGCAGGAGAAATTGCTTTTGTCAAATCCTGTTAGTCATTATCATTTCCCAGATTCCCCCTTCCCTGTTCGTCTAACACATTATCTGTCATTTCGCTCATCATTAATATCATACTCCAAAATCTTAATTTCTTTCTTGATGAATGCATCAACCCACTGGCACAGCATTTTGGCGTTATTACTTTCTGTGAGTCAAAACTTACTGATGAAATACAAGAGCTGTATCATATGCCTAATTGTAAACTATTTAGCAACAACCACTCGCGGGATAGTGGGGGTATCTGTCTCTATGCACACGACCGACTGACCTGTTCTCACCGAACCGACCTTTCAGTCATGGGGAGGTGCTTCAAGTCCACTTTCATAGAAATCAGCAATTCGCCGCGGAACGTCTTTGTCGGAGTTATTTACAGACACATGGACCTTTATCACAGCCTTTCAGAATCCATTAATAAGAGTGAATTGGAAAACAAACTTTGTATTCTACCAGGCGATTTCAATAGATTTATTGCAACTTAAAAATCACCTGTGCAAGATGTACTACCCCTTTAAAACCCCAGATTGTATTTTTTACAATCACCAAGCCTTCATGAGTCCGAGATAATTCCCCCATTTTGATCAATCATATTTTACAAATTTTATCTTGCAAAACTTCTTAACTCAGATATTATTAATTCCTTTATAGTCAGACCATTTTCCCATTTTTGCAATACAAAACACACACACACACACACACACACACACACACACACACACACAAAAAAAAAAAAAAAATACAGATTATAGTCAGGATAATATCAACACGTTTTCTAATTCAATATCAGAGGTCTCCTGGGACATGTTATTGTTAAAGACAACCCAGATGTAATATATGAAAATTTTCTTTAGTATATTCTCGGCTATGTATAACCATATTTTCGTTAAAATCCAAACTAGCTAATTCAAAATCTTCGTCTAAATCTTACACCTGAAATAAAAACACAAAACAACGAAAAAAACCCAAGCTGAAACGTAAGGCAGCAAAATGGCCTCTAACACACAAAGAGCAATTAAGACGTGCCCGGAATGATTTGGCGAGAATGAGAGATAGTCGTAGCAAGTACTTACGCAGTAAGCTTAACAACACCGCTAATAGTCACCAGCCTTGGAAAGTGCTTAACCTCGTATTAAATAGAACTAAGAATGTTACAACACTTTCTGCGCAATTCTACAAAAAATTTCGAACCCGTAATTCGAGATAGAAAAACCCGTGAATAACTTTAAAAAAATTTTCGATAATCTATAAGCATGTAATTTCATCTGTACGAAAAAACCATTGCCCATTTAATCAACTTCTCTTTCAGTTCTGGTATTTTAAACCCTTTTAAACTTAAAACGCCAGAATCCCTCAATTCACAAATCAGGGTCTCACAGTGACATATGTAACTTTCGGCCTGTAGCAGTGCTGCCAATTGTTTGGGCGTATCAGTGAAACCGCTGTATATTCCAGAATTGAAATTATCTGAACGTAATAATATATTAAGTCGTCTATTTTGGAATTTCGAAAGCACTGTCAACAGAAACGGCAGTTGATTCGTTTTTTAAAATGTCTATAGTCAATTGACTATAAAATTTTAGCTTTTAGACTTGTCAAAGACATATGACACGGTTGATCACTATAATCCTCCTACATAAATTGACTCACTATATATATTACAGGTACCTAATCTTTGGTTTAGATCATATCTTCTTCATAGAAGGGAATATCTACAATCAAAAATCACAACTCATTCTATCTAAATACAGAGTATGGAGTCCCACAAGGTCAAAATAAGGTCCATTGTTATTTTTATTGTGTATTAATTACCGTGAAACTGTTACCTGAGATTTTTACCATATGCTGATGACACCCCTTTTATATGCCTCAGGGAAATGTATTAACAATCTGTTAAAAACAAAAATAATAGCGAGCTGGTGGCTGTCAGTAAGTGGCTAGCGAGCAATACAGAGATAGCTCATTATATTATTTTTAACGGAAACAGTTTCCTGAAGAAATGCCTCCATTAATACTATGTTCTAGAGTAGTATCAAGGAATTCACTTCATAAATTCCTTGGCATTATGACTGATGAGCAACTCCGCTGGAAAGAACATATAATACATATCACAAACAATATCAACAAACAATCTGGAATACTTTATCTTACTTCTCTCTGATGTATCCATACCTCACGCATTGCAGTAAGGTTTGGGGAACTGTCCGCCAAACCAAAGTTAAACCGATTGTCACTGCTCAGAAAAGAGAAATTCGTACGATCATGGGGTTACGTAGCTATGATCACACATATGAAAAGCTTTTGCACTCTGAGATTATTAACATCAGTGAAAATTAACATTTATTTCTGTGCATTGTCTGTTTATAAATCACTAAACATTTACGATGGTAATATATTTCACTTAAGAAGTTCTGATAATTACGGTCTTCGATTCCCAAATTTATTGACAGTTCCATTATTAAGATCCAAGCATTCTGAATTAGGTATCCGCTATTACGGGGTGATTCTATGGAATAATCTTCTATCTCATGTACGAGATGCCCTTTCTCTTCCATCTTTCAAGACGCTTCTGAAATCGCATCTATTATCGCAGTATAAAATGTCCACATGAACCAAAGTTTTTATTCAGTATTTTTTCTTTGCCATTAATATTAACTTACTGAATATCATGAAACTACGTACGTGACCTTGTTTTGTGTAAATGCCCTAGGAGTGTATCCACACTCGGGAGGCCCCAGCCCCGGCGGTCGCGGAAGAAACAGCGAGTTGGGAACACCTCTCTTACGTCGAGGAGATGGCACGAGAAGTGTATGTACCTACCGCTTCTTGTATATGGAAAAGGGGAAGTGGTCAGCGGAGGGGGGTGTCCAAGAAAGGGAGCTTATTGTCAACCGCCCATTCCACCTTGAAACGGATGGAAGAAGAGAGAGAATTCAGCTGCGTCAGGAAATCCGAGAACAGGGCAGGGTCATGCGGCCAGAGCACAAAGACGTCGTCGACATACCTCAGCCGAACCGACGGACGAAGGGAGCTGGAAGGGAGAAGCTCAGACTCGAAGAATTCCATGAAAAAGGTTTGCCAAGAGAGGGGAGAGCCCATGGTAATGCCGAACTCTTATAGCGAAAGCGGGAATTTTCATTTAAGATACAGTCCAATAATTAACATATGCAAACAATCCCGCACTGTCTTGGGGAGTGGCGGGTATTAAAATGTATATAATATCCCTCGTTCTGCCAAGACAAAGCAGAGAGAGGGAAAAAGAGAGAGGGGAGAGAGAGAGAGAGAGAGAGAGAGAGAGAAGGGGAGAGAAAAGAGAGAGAGGAGAGAGAGAGAGAGAGAGAAATATATATATATACATATATATATAATATTATATTTTATATATTATAAAATATTGATATATATAATTATTTTAAAGATATATAACATACAACAAAACACACACACACACACAACACACAAAAACACACACACACCACAACACACACACACACACACACACACAACACACACCATTAATATATATACATATATATTTATATATATAAATATATATTATTTTATTATTATAGTATATATAATTAAAATGGTACACACACAACATATCATTATACCGAGGTGTATGTAATATATATAATTAATATTATATATATATATATAAAATATATATAACACATAACATTACATAACAATACATATCATAACTACATACATACTACCACACACACACACACACCACACACCAACACACACACACACACACACACAACAACACAATATAATATAAAATTAATAATAATACTATAATAAAAAAAAAAAAAAGGGGGGGGGGAAAAAATTTTAAATAATATATATATATATAAAGAAAAAAAAAATAGTAATATTAAAAAAAAAAAATATATATATAATTATATATAGCCTAGTTTTTTTTTTTTTATTTTAATAAAAAAAAAAAAAAAAAAAAAAAAAA
>NC_051389.1:26392621-26397621 GCF_015228065.2 Penaeus monodon
AATATATAAACAGGCACCGAATCACTAGTGTCACTCCCCGAATAAATATCCCCACAAATGCATCCCACTTTCTGAGTCTATGAATCTTCACAACCACCTATCTTTAAGGAAGGCCCAGGAATCTTTAAAGAAGGCTTTAAGGAAGGGATTCGATCCAATAACATCCTGTTGATACTTACGAGAGACTGGTTCCAAAATACAAATATATATATTTATTGAAAAGAGTGAAATATAAATATAAAACAGTAGCCGTTTGTGGCAACACCATGTACGGGCATCCTCCTCACTTGCGGGATAAATGTTTTTGCCCTGGGCTTCAGCGAAAAGCCAGCGACCGAAGTCCAGGTGGCGAAATGTCCCAAGATGCATGGGAGCTCTTGGTGACAAAATAGTCCCCCTCTGATAGTTTCTCACGTGTGAGAAGGGCAAAACTGCACCACGCCGCGGCTCCGACAGAAGTGTTGCCACCTTACGTTCATCTCTTTTCAAACCATTAGATAATATTCCAGGCCTCTGGGAGAGGTGGAGGTGAGAAGAAATATATAATATTGTTTATACCTCCTGGAGTGAACTTTGAGATATTGCGAAGTCGTTCACTACAATATGCTGGGAGGAGAGGTGCTCTCCATCCCACCCAGCAATTGAGGTGGGCTGTGGGTCCCGTTGGGAGGGCAAATGTCGGGGCACAGGATGGGAACGAGAGTTACTTGTCCTGCTTGCGCCCAACAGGCACCAACCCACCACAAGATTTCTGGGGAAAAGCCCTAGAGAACCCTACAGGCAGACGGGGGCCCCACAGTCTGCTGAATCCCTTTATTTGGGGCAGCATCGCCGGAAATGGCAGAGGTGGTGTGGACCCAGAGCACTGCTCAAGGTTTACCCTCAGGCGAGCTATCCAGGTAAGCGCTTGGAACATTTGGTCCTTGCAGAAGGATGAGCCATTACCACCACTATTGACGGAATTGGAATAATTGGGAGTTGAGGTGGCTGCCCTCTCAGAGGGGAGATCTGGCAGCAGCACAATCAGTATGGGTGGGTTCACCTACTACTGGTCAGGCCTCAGTGGCGGTCATCCCCTCCAGCCATCTCCAGCCAACTTCAACCCTCTGTAGTTGAGGTACCACTGGTTGACAAGTGTATTATGGCATTGAGACTGAAGCATGCTTTTGACTTCGTCTCTTATTGCTGTATACACTCCTACTGATGTCTGCAAACTCGACGTGAAAGAAGCGTTCTATGCCAGACTCTCATCCCTGGCAGATAATTGCCCCTGGTGAGATATTTGCTTTGTTCTGGGCGACTTTAATGCGGTATCCTGCGGTATCCGGCTGTCTGTCGATCCCCATGGCTTGGGAGCTGATCTCAGCAGCAAGAACAGTCTCCTTCTCTGGGACTTTGCTAGCTCCCAGAGAATCTCTGGCTCCTGGTATCATCACTCCAACCTGCATTGCTGGACATGGTATAGCGATTCAGGTACAGTGGCCAAGGAGATCAACCACATTTGTGTTAGCATGCAATAGAGGATCCTCCAGAGCTGTAGAGTTTACTGGAGTGCCAAGTTCTGTGGCACTGACCATATGTTGGTTGTGGCTACCTTACGGGTCCACTTCAAAACTCCACATCCCTCCAGTGGCCATTCTGAGGTTTTTCACTTAGACAGACTGAGGTAGTAGTGTGCCCGTGGGTTCAGCATGGAAGTCTCTGATCAATTCACAGAACCTAATAACCTGACAGACCCAGTGGCTCTGTGGGAGTTCTTCAAGTGTGAAACACTCAAAACAGAGCAGGAGTCCATTGGCGTATGCCTGAGAGTGCAGAATTCCATCTTCCTGCAGACACTGGAAGCCACTAACGCATGCCGCATGGCTTGGCTGAATGGTAAACAGGCCTTGCATCACTCTTTGGTGCATAGGGCTCAAACACTGTTGGGAAGGGACAAGGAACATTTCATCAGGAATCTTGCTGAGGAGGTTGAAGGCCATTTCATGGTAAATGACTTTCGCCCTACCTATCAAGCCCTGAGAAAGCTGATCTCTAAGCTCTCCTTGCAGATGACATGCAGTCTACTCAGTAGATGGACAGATCATCTCAGATCATGTTAGGGTTCGTGAACGTTGGGCTGAGTATTTTGAGCAGTTGTACCAGGTAGACCCTCCAACAGTTAGCTTGGATGCAAGTGGTATCACAATACCTGTGCCGGACCCACCCGTCTGTGAGGAACCTCCTACCCTAACAGAGGTTAGGATGGCGATTTCCAAGCTGAAATATAAAAATGAAATCCTTATTTTGTCAATAAAAGATTTTACATTTGTATTTACAGATTATACATATGGACAGGACTCTTTCATGATTATGCATAATTTTATAAGAGCCTTTTGAAACATTAATAAGGTAAAATATTATGTTTGCAATATGTTAATTAATTCAATTTTGATGAGGTCTCAAGACTGAGCTGTCGAACACATTCTATTATCTTGTGATATCTAGCTTTGTAACATAAGATAAACATTAGCACTGTATTTATCAACCAAGAATTGTTTTAAACTATTTTTGAAACTATATAATGTGGTCGTACTTCTTACATCATTTGGTAATGCATTATAAATTTTTGGTCCATAGAGGAGGACACAAATGGCACTATAGGAGTATTGTTGTTTTTGGTCAGGTATTTACTATTTGTTTGGTTAAGGAAGAAGAGGTTTATAGCTAACCCGTTAGACATTTAAAGATAAAATTTGAACATGAGAATATATTGATATCATGAAGTTTTAGTAAATTATATTTATAGAAAGATCCATTCATGTGCTCCCTCTTACATAAGCCAGTGATGATTCTAGTCGTAGGACTTTTTTGCTGGTGGCCCCCCAGATAGTATTACAGAAAGGTGAGGTTGGAAAAGATTAGGGCAAAAAAAAAAAATATCATCGATAATTTGGATAAAAAAGATTTTGATAAGTGTAAAATGCCACAGACCTAAGAATTTTGTTACTTCTAATATATAAGCCTTGATATATATGTTTGTGGTAATGGATGCATTATTCTTTTATTTCTATGTAAAATAAATTATTTAGTCTTTTTTTATGTTTAAAGCTAGTTTGTCTAAAGCGAGCCAGCATGATACCTGTACAAGTTCACTGTTCAATGTGTTAATGAGGGTTGTGAGATGATGATGGCTGGTGAATAGGGTGGAGTCATTGGCATATAAGATGAAATTGAGTTTTTGGGTTGAGTAGACAATATCATTAATGTATAATATGAAAAGTAATGGGCCTAAAATTGAACCTTGCGGACTACCGCATATAGTTTTACATTGTGATGAAAAGCTATTATTCACTTTTACACTCTGCATACAAGTTATGTAGCTTTTAAACTATTTGAGTGTTGTGTTATGGACCCCATAATGATCAAGTTTATTGAGACGAATCGTATGGTCCTTGCTTAGGTCTAAAAACACGCTGATTGTTAACTTGTTTTCGTCAAAAGCCATCAACACGACATTGTTTTGTAAGTTTTTAAGGCATTTTCTGTGGATCTGAAAGGGCGGAATCCATACTTGCATGTAGAAAGAATATTGTTTTGGTTCAAATGTTCCATTAACTGCGTGTAAACAACCTTTTCAAAAATATTGCTTGAGAAATTTAAGACTGATATCGGTCGATAGTTATTTACATCTGCATCATCTCCAGATTTATAAATTGGTCTCACGACAGCAATATTCAATATTTGAATACTCCAAGCGTTATTGATCTATTACAGTAATTCGTGGAATTATTGGTGAAGGAGTAGTAGAAGGAGAAGCTTTAATTATTTTCCTGGATAATTCATCATAGCCTGGAGCACTGTCGTTGAGAGAAATATTTATATTTTGTATCTCTGTAATGGTGACTTGTCTGAAACTAAGCGTTTCGTACGTACACATGGGAAGGTAAGACGAGATTGATTGATTGATTATTTAAAATTATCTGCCGCGTCAACAGCTAAGGTCATTAGCGGCGAATACCTTGTTAACTAGAAATATTAAAATGTTTAAAACTAAAAATCTATCAATAAATATCTTACAAATAACAATAAATAGATTAAAAATCAAAGCATGAATATTATGCTCTAAGTGCATAAAATTATTGCATAAACATTATGCATAATTAAATTTTATTGAAAAAAGTTTCCCTAAGGAAATTAATAAGACCCTCTATGTCACAATCTTCCCCCAATACATTTTTCAGTGTATATGGGGGAGACAAGTACATAGGTCTTTGGTCTGAGAATATTGCAAACATGTGCAATCGTTAATGGTTCTTGGCATCCTTCACAAAGTGCTTCATTTTTAGCCATCATTGGCCCATGAGTCAGTCTTGTGTGCCCGATTCTTAGTCTTGCTAATACAACTTCCACTTTTCGGTTGGGATGGATGCTAGTCGCCCAACTAGTCTGATGCTGGGTTTCAGGTCGGTGTGTGGGAGAGGAAAACGAGCATCACAAGGCTGAGCGGCAGCTGCCTTGGCCTTCCGATCAGCTCGCTCATTCCCACTGATACCAACATGCGCTGGCACCCAACACAGAGTTATCTTTTTAAGTGTTGACATCAGTGCAAGCCAATCTTGAACCTCCCTCACTACTGGATGTGATGAGTTTAAGCTCTTGATTGCTTGCAAGGCACTACGAGAATCACAATAGATCACAACAGAATGGTTTGTAAGATCTCTAGTCATCTTAACTGCTGTAAGGATGGCATGTAACTCTGCAGTGAAGATCGAGGCTGCTAGAGAAAGACTGCCAGATGCAATCTTCCTTCTGCTCACTGCTGCAAAACCCACGCCATTTTCAGATTTCTGCTTCGGATCTCTCCCCTTTCCCAATTCCAACTAAATCCAGCTCGACTTGATTAGTCCAAGGCGGAAATTGGGGAATTCCAACAGCCAGAACCTTAGAGAGATTTAAATTAAGATCTTCCACAAGATTCCTCATTCTTCTACCATAGGATCGGCTATCCTCAAGGGGTT
>NC_051389.1:26402621-26417621 GCF_015228065.2 Penaeus monodon
TATAAAAATCATGATATTCATACTCCTACTCATGTCTGCAAACTCGACGTGAAAGAGGCGTTCTATGCCAAACTCTCACCAGGGGCAGATAATTGCCCCTGGTGAGATATTCGCATTGTTCTGGGCGACTTTAATGCGGTATCCGGCTGTCTGTCGATTCCCATGGCTTGGGAGCTGATCTCAACAGCAAGGACAGTTTCCTTCTCTGGGACTTTACTAGGTCCCAGAGAATCTCTGGCTCCTGGTATCAGCACTCCAACCTGCATTGCTGGAAATGGTATAGAGTACAGTGGTCAAGGAGATCAATCACATTTATGTTAGCATGCAATGGAGGATCCTCCAGAGCTGTAGAGTTTACTGGAGTGCCAAGTTCTGTGGCACTGACCATATGGTGGGTGTCGGCTACTTACGGGTCCAATTAAAAACTCCACATCCCTCAAGTGGCCACTCTGAGGTGTTTCACTTGGACAGACTGAGGGAGGAGTGTGCCCGTGGGTTCAGCATGGCAGTCTATGATCAATGTACAGAACCTGATAACAGACGGACCAGTGGCTCTGTGGGTTCTTCAAGTGTGAAACACTCAAAACAAAAAAGAGGAGTGACATTGGCGTATGCTGAGAGTGCCAGAATTCATCTCCTTTAAGCATGCCGCATGCTTGGCTGAATGGTAATCAGCCTTGCATCACTCTTTGGTGACATAGGGCTCAAACACTGTGGAAGGACAGGAAAACAGTTCATCAGTAATCTTGCTGAGGAGGTTGAAAGCTATTTCATGGTAAATGACCTTCGCCCTGCCTACCAAGCCCTTGCAGATGACATGCAGTCCGCTCAGTAGATAGACAGATCATCTCAGATCATGTGGGGTTCGTGAACGTTGGGCTGATTGATTGATTGATTATTTAAAATTATCTGCCGCGTCAACAGCTAAGGTCATTAGCGGCGAATACCTTGTTAAATAGAAATATTAAATGTTTTAAAACCTAAAAAATCTATCAATAGTCTATATAAATACAATAAAACAAATTAAAAATTAAAGCATTAATATTATACTCTAGTGTATAACATTATTGCATAAACATCGGGATATTTAAATTTTAATTAAAACTATAGTCTCCTAAGAAAACTAATAAGACCCTCTATGTCACAATCCTTCCCCCAATAGTATTCTTCAGTGTATATGGGGGAGGAAAGTACATACGTCTTTGGTCTGAGATGTTGCACATCTTTCCACTACATGTTGCGTGTGTTTAAGGGCTCTTGGCATCCCTCACAAAGTGCTATTTTTAGCCATCATCGGCTCATGAGTCAGTCTGTGTGCGCGATTCTCAGCCTGGTTACTGCAACTTCCACTTTCGGTTGGAGATGGATGCTAGTAACCACTTGCCCAGGTCCATCTCTAATTCTCGCAGTTTATTTCTGGAGATTGGCCTCATTGTTCATTCAATTTATCGCGAAGACAATACCTGATGCTGGGTTTCGGTTGGTGTGGGGAGAGGAAAACGGCATCACAAGGCTGAGCGGCAGCTGCCTTGGCCTTCTGATCAGCTCGCTCATTCCCACTGACACCACACATGTGACGTGGTGGGTGGGGGGGGGGTGGGCACCCAACACAGAGTTATCCTTTTTACGGTTGACATCAGTAGCAAGCCAACTTGAAACCTCATCACTATGGATGTGATGAGTTTAAGCTCTTGTTTGCTTTGCAAGGCACTACGAGAGTCACAATATATCACAATCGAGGTTCATAGATCTCTAGTAATCTTAAGTGCTGCAAGGATGGCATGTAACTGGCATCAGTGAAGATCGACGGCTCGCTAGAGAAAGACTGCCAGATGCAGTCTTCCTTATGATCAATGCTGCAAAGCCCACACCATTGCAGATTTACGAACCATCTGTATATATTGCGTCCGATCCTTGGTGTACTTAGAAATGTGCTGAAGAAAATCTCTCTCTGACTTCTGCTTCAGATCTCTCCCCCTTTCCCATTCCGACCAAATCCAAGCTCGAACTTGATTAGTCCAAGGGGGGAATTGGGGAATTCCAACAGCCAGAACGTTAGTGAGACTTAAATTAAGTTCTATTCTACAAAGATTCCTCCATTCTCCTACCATAAAGATCGGCTATCCTCAAGGGGGTGAAAAACTAATCTGGATGTAGGAGATCCGGCAAGCCGTTGTAGTCTGTGAAGTAAAATCAAGGGTAATGTAGTTCTCGGTGTAATGAAAGAAGTGGTCTCCACTCTCAGCATTACAGGGACTTCCACAGGTGAAGACCTGAAAGCCCCAGTTACGATTCTGAGAGCTTCGTTATGAACCGAATCCAACATCCGGAGAACAGGGAGTTGCAGATGAATTAAGCTTCACATCAATAGTTAAGCTTACTTACGAATAGCGCATCCGGAAAGCCGTTAGAAGCGTGTTCGGTTCGCACCCCAAGATAAATGTGAAAAAAACCCGCAAAATACTAATTGCTTTTGTAGCCTTCACTTTTAATGTTGATGTGAGCACCTAGTAATCTGAGTCAAAAAGTTAGACCAAGTTCTTACCTCTTGGACCAAATGCAGTGGTTGCTCTTAAATAGGCGGAAGGCATCGGAAACTTTTACTCATTTGTGGAATGTATAGCCATGGTTTGCTTGAGAGAAAATTTGAACCCATGATATGTTGCCACTGTACAACCTGATTTATTGCAGTCGCATTGCCGATTGCATCATCCTGTAAGCTTCTCCGGAGCAGTACAGTGTAAAGTCATCCACATACAGATTACATGGAGGACAGCACTTGGAACACCCTTTACAATGTCATTTATAGTAATGGCAAACAGCGTTCACACTTAAGACACTCCCTTGTGGACCCTTCCAGCTGATATTCCAGGTTAGAGAAAACGTTTCCTACCCGAAACTCTAAACTTCCGTAGCAAGGAAGCTTTGTATGAACGTAGGTAATGCTCTCTAACCAATGTCATACAGGGCTTCATGACGTATGCCATGCTTCCAAGTAGCTTTAGTAAGCCTTTTCAAAGGTCAAAGAATATGTGGACGTCGCTGTTGCGAGAGGAAATCCGTTATAGCAGTTCCATCCTCCACAAGTGCATCTGTGGTTGATCCTTAATTTTCTAACGCCATATTGATATGGGGTCAACGTTTTCTTTTTCCAGAAGCCATGGCAACATGAAGTGACTATTTGCGCCATCAGCTTGCAGATGCCAGCTGGTGAAGGAAATAGCTGTAATTTCCTCCTGGTTGCAGAAGCATCTTTGCCCGGTTTAGGAACAGGAATGATTATAGCTTTTCTCCATGTGGATGGCACTTGTGCTTTCTCTATAGACCTATTAAAAAAGGTCTAACAGGAACTTCGGGAGCTCTCTGGTAAGTGAGATATCATTGTATGGAATACCGTTCATTTCCGGGGGCAAGTCTTACGGCAGAGCTGCAAAAGCAGAGTCCTCTCCTTGCGCAAAAATGGAAGTTGTAGGAAGTTCTGTGCCGTCCTACTGAAGAACAACATGGGTGTTGCTTCTTGTTCGCCCGAAAAGTAGGAGAATCGAGCAGTGTAAGATGTCCAGAGGAGATCCTATGCCATGGATTTAGCTAGCTCATTTGCAACATCTGTTTTTATCTGTGAGGAGTATGCCATCTATCTCTCAGAGCGGGTTGGGACATGGATATGCTCTTTCCAGCGATCTTAGCACCTTGTCCCATACCCATGCAAGGGGGTCCACCAGAGTTAATCGAGGAGACATACTGTCTCCACGACGTACGTTCTAGCCTCCTTTTAGCACGCGCTGCTATGCTCGGTCTTCTTGTAATGATCAAGGTTACAATGCTGGGCGTCGTTTCATTTGACCTTAATGCAGTTTCTTGCTCTGACAGCTTGTTGGCACTCATCAGACACCCATGGTACTGGAGGGTCCGACGGTTAATGGCCGCTACTTGTCGGAATGGATGCTTCTGCTGCAAGGTGAATTCGTGATGTGAGGTGATTAACAGCATCTTGAATACACTGTAAATCCTTCACAGATCTTTGAATACTGCAGTTAATCTAAAAGATCTCAGTCGCATGTTCAAGTCGCCATTTTGCACTCCATTGGCTGGAATACATTCACCTCCTCCAAAGATTGGAAAGTGGTCACTTCATTGCAAGTCTTACTGACCTGCCAAGTGAAGTTCAACTGTTGAACAGGTGAGCCTATTGATAGGGTCTATATTGGAGGAATGTCCCAGTTGGAATTTGGAAAGTGGGGAGTGTCATTGTAAGTAAAACTGCATCTACTCTTAAGACCAAGGACTCCAAGGCCCTTCCCCGAGGGTTAGCCAAAGTGTCTCCCCAGAGGAGCCGACATTGAAATCTCCAAAGAGGGAGAAATGGATGTGGCAAATGCCCAGGGTAGATCTTTCCAAATCATTAATTTCAGATTATGTGGAGGCAACAGTGTAAGGTCGTGTCAAGGCCCATTCTCACAGCCTTCACCTGCAGTTGTCTGCAGGTGGATGGCCTGGAAGGGAATATCTTGACGGTACCATTATTCTACTCCTCCATGAGGTCCATTGTCACGGTTCCAATAATGGGCCTTGAACTTGGAATCCTTCTCAGGAAAAATGGGACGATTTCCCGGGTCATAATCTCTTGGCAGGAATACACAAAACTGGGTTCCATGAAGCTATCAGATGTTGCAGTTTTCCCAATTTGCATGAATTCCCTGACAGTTCCATTGGATTAGGGTATCCAGTTCTTTAGATTATTTCTTCCTCCTATAAGGTGTTTAGCAGCACCTGTGGTCAAGGTTTGCCGCACACCTTTAGCGTTTCCTTTCCAGGATCCTGGGACAAGAGTACATTTTTAATATTTGTTGACCTGTGGAACTAGTTTCCACAGGGTTCCATGGACCAGGTTCAGATTTTTTGCCTAGGCAAAGGACGGACCTGAGCCTTTGCTTAGGGGCATTCTGTCTAGCAGCAGAGGCCCCTGTGGATGTTGTGGCAGCTGGAGTTCTTTTGGACAGGTTCAGGATTCCTTTTGGCCTGGGCAAAGGCCATGCATGAGCCTTTATTTCAGGGCATTCGTGCCTAGCAGTAGAGGCTCCGTGGAGATGGTGGAGCTGAGCCGTCCCGTTGAGGACCTCTGGAGCCTTGCCCGATGGCTCCAAAGACTTAACTTTGGGAGGAGTCTCTCAATAGACCCCTCATCCTACTCCGTTTATGGTGGAACAAAAACTCACACCAGAGGCAGTGTCAGCAATTTGAGGGTTTAGAGGAAAGTGTGCTGTGTAGGAGCATTGGAGGGGCAAGGGTTGGTGGGAAGGGAGGATGGACTAGAAACCGAAGCAAAGGACCTACCTGGCTGTGCAAACAGCACACGGGCACATCGCTTTGCTAGGCAACTAAATTTCTCGCCTTATTACCAATACTTACTTTTGAAATTTGTACCTTTTTACATTCGCTTTGAAGAAGCGTCATGAAGCTTCTTCTGCAGTGGGGAACCGCATAATGGACCGGACAGTTGTCATTCCTTGATGACTTGTTGTACCAACTTTACACATACTCTTGGTTGTCCATTTTCTTTAAAACGGCAAGTGTTGGCTCCATGCCATACCTGGGCAGTGAAGCAACGCATTAGGGTTGGGCACATAGGCTTTAACCTGGAGGTTGGTTACCATGCTAACTTAAAACCGATTCGGAAAGGACTAAGTGTTAAAAGTTAGAAGAGATGGTGCGACTTGTTCCAAAACCATTCAACTTTACTTCTTAAAACGTTTTACTGCAATTACATTACAAATTCTCTAGTTCCCTAACAGTTTCTCCTCAGAATATCTCCTAGGTCTCGGGAAAGACAATTCCCTACACTGATTGAGGGTTTTATTGAGGAGAGCATGAAAAAACATGAGTCCCCAGGAATGTTGCATATCGCACGCAGACACGGTCACCTCTCGTATCGGTGACGAAACCTCAACTATCGGCTACCATCTCGCTGTGGGGTGATTGCGAGGATCACGTGACATACTAAACTATTTTCCAATGAACCTCCAAAAATGTCAAGATCCATGATTGATACACCATCAAATGGTCTTCACTACTAGGTACTTGCTATATGGAAACGACTTTCATATTTTACAGGTAGATCTCCTTAGCTGGTTGAGGAGGACTTTTCCCCTTCTTACTGGTTTTGGGAGCCCGGAACCATTCCAATCCCATTCTGTCATTTGGAAGCTGGAAAGTTCCAGAGTGACGTGTGATTGTCCCGAGAGAATGGTCGAGGGATTGCGCAGGTCGTCAGGGAGAGGATGAGAAGCTAGATCTTTTGTAAATTGTAGACTCATACAAATTTGAATTCATTCCTCAACCCCCACCCACCATGGATCCAACGAGGGGAAGCTAGAGTTGGGGTTCAAAACTCCCAACAGCCGGCCCACAGGGAATGGAAGGAAATATACGCAGCCACTATTACAGTTCTGATGGCAGTCGCGGGGACTTCTGCGCTACGGACTTAATAGTGCCTGCTTGACCCTAGCCATATTTGACAGCGATTGACTTGACCGGGCCTGATCAAGCCACCATCTAACCAGAATAAAGGACCAAAGAGGTTGTGTTGCTAGCGCCGGGTGCAGCGTGCAACATCGCTCATAACTCAGGACTCCTGTCAACCTCGTAATACGGGGATGCCACGCACGGCAAACACACGTGGGGAAGTTCTCCCTGGTCAAGATGGAATGAACCAGGGGTGGGTACACCATCCCCTCTCCTAGGCCTTGGGCACCATTTTTTTCTTCAGCATTTTATCTCATCCCTCCACTGGTGACCCCTACAGTATGGGTTAGCCCTCTGGTCCGGGAATCACCAGATCATTGGACCTCAAGCCCCCCCCACCCGCGGCAAGGCGGCTCCGTTAGGGGGGGAACGTGGGATGATATTTGAAGCAGTTGTTACCAGGTAGACTATCCAACAGTTAGCTGGATGCAAGTGGTATCACAATGACCTGTGCCGGACCCAACCGGTCTGTGATGGAACCTCCTACACAACAGAGGTTAGGATGGCGATTCCAAGTTGAAATGTAAAAAATAGAAAATATTTAAATTTGTCAATAAAAGATTTTACATTTTGTATTTACAAATTATACATATGACAGGACTCTCTAATGATTATGCATATTTTTATAAGGCCTTTTGAAACTTAATAAGAGTTATAAAATATATGTTTGCAATATGTTAACTAATTCAATTTGATGGAGGTATCAAGACTGAGCTGTCGAACACATTCTATTATCTTGTGATATCTAGCATTTGTAACATAAGATAAACATTAGCACTGTATTTATCAAACAAGAATGTTTTCTTAAACTATTTTTGAAACTGTATAATGTGGTCGTAATTCTTACATCATTTGGCTATTTCATTATAAATTTTTGGTCCAAGACTTTGGTTCCATAGAGGAGGACACAAATGCATTATAGGAAGCATTGTTGTTTCTGGTCTGGGTATTTTCTATTTGTTTGGTTAAGACGAAGGGTTTATAGCTAACCCATTAGACATTTAAAAATAAAATTGAACTGCAGACTATATTGATATCATGAAGTTTAGTAAATTATATTTATGAAAGGTCCATTCATGTGTTCCCTCTTACATAAGCAGTATGATTCTGGTTCGTAGGACTTTTTTTGCTGGTGGCCCCCCAGGATAGTATACAGAAAGGTGAGGTTGGAAGAGATTTAGGAAAATAAATCATATCATCGATGATTTGGTTAAAACCAAGACTTTGATAAATGTAAAACGCCACAGACCTATTAGACAATTTACATTTCAAATACATAATATGTTCATTGCCAGTTTAAGATTTGAAATAATACACCTCAAGATTTGTATTCTAATATATAAGCTTGATATATATGGTTTGCTGGTAATGGATGCCGTTATTCTTGTAATTCTATGTAAAATAAAGTATTTAGTCGTTTTTATGTTTTAAGCTAGTTTGTGTAAAGCAAGCCAGCATGATACCTGGCAAGTTCACTGTCAAATGTAGGTAATGAGGTTTGTGAGATGATGATGGCTGGTGAATAGGTGGGAGTCATTGCATATAAGATAAAAATTGAGTTTTTGGACTGAGTAGACAATACAGAATGTATAATATGAAAAGTAATGGCTTAAAGTTGAAAACTTGTGGACTACCGCATAAGGTTTTTAATTGTGATGAAAAGCTATTATTCATTTTTACACGCTGCATACAACAAGTTTATGCAGCTTCTAAAATATTGAGTGTTGTGTTACAGACACATAATGATCAGGTTATTGAGGACGAATCGTATGGTCTTGCTTAGGTTCTAAAAACACGATTGATTGTAAACTTTGTTTCGTCAAAAAACCGTTCAACACGACATTGTTTGGAAGTTTTGTAAAGCATTCTGTGGATCTAAAGGACGGAAATCATACGGCATCTAGAAAGAATATTGTTTGGTTTAAATGTTCAATTAACTAGTGTAAGCAACCTTTTCAAAATCTTGCTTAAGAAATTTAAGACGATATCGGTCGAATAGTTATTTACATCTGCATCATCTCCAGGATTTATTAAAGTTGGTTATCACGACTAGCCAATATTCAATATTTGAATACTCAAATTGTTATTGATATTTACAGTAATTCGTGGAATTATTGGGAAAGCAGTAGTAGAAGGAGAAAGCTTTATTTTTTTCCCGGATAAGTCATCATAGTATGGAGCACTGTCGTGAGAGACATATTTATTATTTTGTATCTCCTGTACTGGTGACTTGTCTGAAAACTAAGCGTGTTCTACATACCACATGGGAAGGTAAGACGAGAATAAGGTTTCTGCCGCCTGGGGTACTTTTAGCAGGAGTGAGGGACTGCCTTTTATTCAAGTGTTCACGGAATTGCTCGGGACTGAGAGATGTTGAGCAAGGCTATCGTCGTCTCTGGTTTCCTGTTGAAGACTCCTTTATACCGACCATAATTTCTGGACGTCAGACTTGATTCTTCAAGTTTTTTGTCCAATATATTTACCTTTTTTCTTTTTGAATCATTCGATTAAAGGTTGTTCTTATACTGCTTACCATGAGTTAGTTGTTGGCCATTTAGTGATTTTCGTTGGAGTTTATTATGTCCTTTATGAGATTTTTTTATTTCATCGTAATGTTAAGGTTTTGAGAAATATGTATTTATTATCGTTTTGTAATAATCAGAAAACGTTATTTATTAGGTCTCTTTAATTATCTTTGAAATATTGCAAGGCATTCTTTACATCTCGGGAATCATATATGCCAATATTTATTTTTTATTTCATTTTTGAAACCGGCTTTAAATTCTCAGTTATTATTTGTCATACGTGATTGTTTTTTAATTATTTAACAAACATGCAGGTGGGGTTGTCTATTAAAGGAGAGAAAATAGGGAAATGATCGGAATTTGAGCATGAAACAATGCCATTTGCACAGGTTATTTCCTATATTGTTGCTCCATATGTGGTCTAATAAAGTGCTGATATAGTGCGAATAAATGTGATGATTGTATCCATTACCATGTTTTGAGTACTTGCTTGTAGTAAATCTAAAGAAAGCACCCATTATAAGTTATGTGAAATTAATTATTTCAAGAAGGCCTAAGCAGATTTGTTAAGTTGACTTTAAAGTCATGAAAATTTAACTTGGGTCGTATATAGGACGACCCATACTGCGGTAGGTTTTATGGTAAATATTGGAGACTGTTCTCAGCGAATTAGTTTCAGTGTGTATAGTATTTTAACCTGCTAAGTATGCATATTTTTTTTTTTTTTCATTGGCGTACGAAAGGGTGGTAGCACCTCGAAGAAATTATTTTAGACGTATTAGCTAATAATTTGATATAATGAACAGAGATTCAATGTAATTATTTAGCTTTGTTCGCAGAAGCTAATATAAGAAATTTTATTTCTAAAAACACTGAAGTTCTTCCAAATAACATCGAATTTTAGGGGTATATGGTTCATATTCAAAAATGTTATTTAAGATTGGACTTTTGAAAGTCAATTAATACGTGTTAAGCTCTCATACGATGGTGAGTATATGAGTGAACGATGTCTATAGTGACGTCCTTGCTGAAGTAATAGGATCTCTCGTGCGCATGCGCAAAAATAAGGCGGGTGTCAATAGGGGGGTGGGGTGGAAGATCTGATTTTTCCACGCTGTTTTTCACAAAACTCATATGTACTAAAAACTTGTATTGGCATGCATATGATTACAATGATTCCTTACATTGTTTACTGGTAGTTTGAATGTTGATAGGGTTGTTAGATAACTCAGAAATCTTGAGTTTGGAAGAGCTGTTTGTTGTTTGTTATGTTCGCTGAGGGAGAAGGGGAAAGCTGCAGCATATGTGATTATCCCTCTGAACTTCTAAAGGCTGGGGGTGAACAATGGCTCGGGGCTTGCATGCAGATATGACTGTCTGGTACATTCCCCTGACGCTGAGGGGTTGTGGTCATCCCTCTCTAGAATGAGAAAGGGGATCGTCTGTGACTGTAGCAACTACCGTGGCATTATATGCCCTCAGCATACCAGGCAAAGTTTTCGCCCCACATTCTTCTGAAACGGGATCTGGAGACCAACCTACTAAGGCACCACAGACAGGAGCAGTCTGGAGTCAACTCCTAGCAGGCCTCATAGACGGCATATTAGCGCTTCGAGTAATTGTGGATGGAAACGCCGCGTGAGTTTTGGTAGTGGGTTGCTTACAGCCCATATCGACCTCAAAGAAGGCGTTTGACTGGAACATTGACTTTGTCGATGATGTTGCTATCCTATCTGAGTCCCTGGGGTCTATGGTAGCGGCTCTGATGCATTTAGCCAATGAGGCGAAGCCCTTAGGCCTAGAGGTCTCCTTGACCAAGACCAAGAATTCAGGACGCATTGGCCTCCTGGGCAACAGGAGCCAGTGAACATTGATCAACAAGAGCATTTGGAGAATCGGTACCTATGCAGAAGACAAGCTATGTGTCTCAAGCCTTGATGGCTGCCAGTTTTGCTCTAGGAAAAACGAAACCAGGAAGCTATCTAGTGCCTTGGAGTCTTGTCTTGATGCCTTTTTGTACAAGTCTCTTTCGCCGAGATCATGGGGTACAGTTTGCAGGACCATGTGTACAACCGACGGCCGCACAACTACGGCTGCATGGGACTTGTTACTTGCTATGAACCAGGATTGCCAATCAGGCTATTGGGCACCTAGCTCGCTTCCATGCGGATGACCCTGCCATCAAGCTTGTGCTCTTTGCGAGACGATTCCCTGGGTGGAGGAGGTCCGTGGGACGATCCAGGAGGTCATGGCTTGGGCAGCTCGACGAGACCTGTCGCGAGGAAATAGAGATTCGCCGAGGGCCTCCTGCTGGAGGGACTCGCCCACCATGAAGCACCCTTGTGGGCCGGAGCGAATGGTAGATTAGAAGCGGTTCATGCGCCCTGTTTGGCGTTAGACCATGATGATGATGATGATAAACTGTACATACACATATATAATGATATACATTATCACCAATCATGTATGTGTGTGTGTGTGATGTGTGTGTGTGTGTTGTGTGTGTGTGCGTGCGCGCGTTGTGTGGGGTGTTGCGTGGTATGTGAGTGCGTGGTGTGTGGGCTGAAGCAGAGGGCAGCCGTTTAAATACAAGTGTGTGTCTGTGCGCGCTAGCTCTTTAAATCGTTTTTGTAAAGGGAGAGTATAAATCTCCAAGCCACTATGGAATTACGCAGCCACTATTACAGTTCTGATGGCAGTCGCGGGACTTATGCGCTACCGACTTAATAGTGCCTGCTTGACCCTAGCCATATTTGACCAGCCGATTGACTTGACCGGGCCTTGATCAAGCCACCCATCTAACCAGAATAAAGGACCAAAGAGGTGTGTTGCTAGCTGCAGGGTGCAGCGTGCAGCATCGCTCAACCTCCAGGACTCCTGTCACCTCGTAATACGGGATGCCACGCACGGCAAACACACGTGGGAGAGTTCTCCCTGGTCCAAGATGGAATGAACCAGGGGTGGGTACACCATCCCCTCTCATAGGCCTTGGTGCACCAGGAAGCCATTTTATCTCATCCCTCACTGGTGACCCCTCCAGTATGGGTAGCCCTCTGGTCCGGCTCACCAGATCATTGGGACCTCAAGCCCCCCCACCGCGGCAAGGCGGCTTCCGTTAGGGGGGAACGTTGGGCTGAGTATTTTGAGCAGTTGTACCAGGTAGACCCTCCAACAGTTAGCTTGGATGCAAGTGGTATCACAATACCTGTGCCGGACCCACCCGTCTGTGAGGAACCTCCTACCCTAACAGAGGTTAGGATGGCGATTTCCAAGTTGAAATGTAAAAATGAAATCTTTATTTTGTCAATAAAAGATTTTACATTTGTATTTACAAATTATACATATGGACAGGACTCTTTAATGATTATGCATAATTTTATAAGAGCCTTTTGAAACATTAATAAGGTTATAAAATATTATGTTTGCAATATGTTAACTAATTCAATTTTGATGAGGTCTCAAGACTGAGCTGTCGAACACATTCTATTATCTTGTGATATCTAGCTTTGTAACATAAGATAAACATTAGCACTGTATTTATCAAACAAGAATTGTTTTAAACTATTTTTGAAACTGTATAATGTGGTCGTAATTCTTACATCATTTGGCTATTCATTATAAATTTTTGGTCCATAGAACTTTGGTCCATAGAGGAGGACACAAATGGCATTATAGGAGTATTGTTGTTTCTGGTCGGGTATTTTCTATTTGTTTGGTTAAGGAAGAAGAGGTTTATAGCTAACCCATTAGACATTTAAAAATAAAATTTGAACATGAGAATATATTGATATCATGAAGTTTTAGTAAATTATATTTATAGAAAGGTCCATTCATGTGTTCCCTCTTACATAAGCCAGTGATGATTCTGGTCGTAGGACTTTTTTGCTGGTGGCCCCCCAGATAGTATTACAGAAAGGTGAGGTTGGAAGAGATTAGGGCAAAATAAATCAATATCATCGATGATTTGGTTAAAAAAGACTTTGATAAATGTAAAACGCCACAGACCTTAGACAATTTACATTTCAAATACATAATATGTTCATGCCAGTTTAAAGATTTGAAATAATTACACCTAAGAATTTTGTTACTTCTAATATATAAGCCTTGATATATATGTTTGTGGTAATGGATGCATTATTCTTTTATTTCTATGTAAAATAAAGTATTTAGTCTTTTTTATGTTTAAAGCTAGTTTGTGTAAAGCAAGCCAGCATGATACCTGTGCAAGTTCACTGTTCAATGTGTTAATGAGGGTTGTGAGATGATGATGGCTGGTGAATAGGGTGGAGTCATTGGCATATAAGATAAAATTGAGTTTTTGGCTTGAGTAGACAATATCATTAATGTATAATATGAAAAGTAATTGGCTTAAAGTTGAACCTTGTGGACTACCGCATAAGGTTTTACATTGTGATGAAAAGCTATTATTCATTTTTACACGCTGCATACAACAAGTTATGCAGCTTCTAAACTATTTGAGTGTTGTGTTACAGACCACATAATGATCAAGTTTATTGAGACGAATCGTATGGTCCTTGCTTAGGTCTAAAAACACGCTGATTGTAAACTTGTTTTCGTCAAAAACCGTCAACACGACATTGTTTTGTAAGTTTTGTAAAGCATTTTCTGTGGATCTTAAAGGACGGAATCCATACTGGCATCTAGAAAGAATATTGTTTTGGTTTAAATGTTCCATTAACTAGTGTAAGCAACCTTTTCAAAAATCTTGCTTAAGAAATTTAAGACTGATATCGGTCGATAGTTATTTACATCTGCATCATCTCCAGATTTATAAATTGGTCTCACGACAGCAATATTCAATATTTGAATACTCCAAGTGTTATTGATCTATTACAGTAATTCGTGGAATTATTGGTGAAAGAGTAGTAGAAGGAGAAGCTTTAATTTTTTTCCCGGATAATTCATCATAGTCTGGAGCACTGTCGTTGAGAGAAATATTTATATTTTGTATCTCTGTAATGGTGACTTGTCTGAAACTAAGCGTTTCGTACATACACATGGGAAGGTAAGACGATAATAAGGTTTCTGGTGGGGTACTTTTAGCAGAGTTAGGGACCAACTTTTATTAAGTGTTCACTGAATTGCTCGGGACTGAGAGATGTTGAGGCAAGGCAATCGTCGTCTTTGGTTTTCCTGTTGAGGACTTCCTTTATTACCGACCATGATTTTCTGACGTCAGACTTTGATTCTTCAAGTTTTTTTTCTTAATATATTTACTTTTTTCTTTTTGAATCATTCGATTAAAGTTGTTTATACTGCTTACCATGAGTTATTGGCCATTTTAGTGATTTTCGTTGGAGTTTATTATGTTCCTTTATGAGATTTTTTTTATTTCATTCGTAATGTTAAGGTTTTGAGAAATATGTATTTCTTATCGTTTTTGTAATAATCAGAAAACGTATTTCTTAGGTCTCTTTTAATTATCTTTGAAATATTGCAAGGGCATTATTTACATCTCGGGAATCATATATGCCAATTAGTATTTTTTATTTCATTTTTGAACTGGCTTAAAATTTTCAGTATTATTTTGTCTATACGTGGTTGTTTTTTAATTATTTACAACATGCAGGTGTGGTTGTCTATTAAAAAGGGAGAAAATAGGGAAATGATCGGAAATTTGAGCATGAACAATGCCATTGCACAGGTTATTTCCTATATTGTTGCTCCATATGTGGTCTAATAAAGTGCTGATATAGTGCTAATAAATGTGCTGATTGTATCCATTACCATGTTTTGAGTACTTGCTTGTAGTAAATCTAAATTAAAGCCACCCATTATATAGTTATGTGAATTATTATTTTCAAGAATGCTAAGCAGATTTGTTAAAGTTGACTTAAAGTCATGAAAATTAAACTTGGGTCGTCTATAGACGACCCCTACTGCGGTAGGTTTATGGTAAATATTGGAGACTGTCTCAGCGAATGAGGTTTCA
>NC_051389.1:26422621-26427621 GCF_015228065.2 Penaeus monodon
ATAATAATAATAATAATAATAATAATAATAATAATAAATGATGATGATAATAATAGTAATAATGATAATAATAATAATAATAATAATAATAATAATAATAATAATAATAATAATAATAATGATAATGATAATAATAAATATGATAATAATAATAATAATAATAATAATGATAATATATAAAGATAACAATAATAATTATGATGACAATAATAATGATAACAATAATAAGTATGATAATGGATGATGATCTTAATAATAATAATAATATTAATAGTAATAAAAATAATATAATAACAATTACTATTATTATTATTATTATTATTATTATTATTATTATTATTATTATTATTATTATATTAATAATGATAATAGTAATAACAATGATATTAATAACAGTAATGATAATAATAAGAAAAACAATTATTATAATGATAATAATAATTACAATAACAATAATAATTATTATTATAATTATAATAATAATAATAACAATATTATTATTATTATCATTATCATTATCATTATCATTATCATTATCATTATCATTATCATTATCATTATTATTATTATTATTATTATTATTATTATATTAATAATAATAATTATAACAATAATAATAAGAAGAAGAAGAAAAAGAAGAAGAACAATAGTAATAATAATAATAATAATAAGAAGAAGAAGAAGAAGAAGAAGAAGAAGAATAGCAATATTAATAATAATAATAATAATAGTAATAATAATAATGATAAATATTATTATTTTTATCATTATTATTATTATTATTATTATTATTATTATTATTATTATTATTATTATTATTATTATTATTATTGTTATTATTATTATTATTATTATTATTATCACTATTATTATGATAATGATAATAATAATAATAATAATAATAATGATAACAAAAATAATAATAATCATAATAACAACATAATAATAACATCAATAAGAACAACAACTAGAATAATGTTGATAAAAATAATAATTACTATTATTATTATTAATAAAACAATGATAATAATATTAGTAATAATAATAACTATAATAATACTAATGACTATGATAATAACAATAATAACAATCATATGCTACTAATACTGTTGCTACTACTGCTACTAATAATAATAATAATAATAATAATAATAATAATAATAATAATAATAATAATAATAATAATAATAACAATAATAATAATAATAATTATTATTATTATTATTATTATTATTATTATTATTATTATTATTATTATTATTATTATTATAATGATAATAATGATAATGATAATAATAATAATAATAATAATAATAATAATAATAATAATATTAATAATAATAATAATAATAATAATAATAATATATAAAAATAACAATAATAATTATGATGACAATAATAATGATAACAATAATAAGTATGATAATGGATGATGATCTTAATAATAATAATAATATTAATAGTAATAAAAGTAATATAATAACAATTATTATTATTATTATTATTATTATTATTATTATTATTATTATTATTATTATTATTATTATATTAATAATGATAATAGTAATAACAATAATATTAATAACAGTAATGATAATAATAAGAAGAACAATTATTATAATAATAATAATAATTACAATAACAATAATAATAATAATTATAATTATAATAATAATAATAACAATATTATTATTATCATTATCATTATCATTATCATTATCATTATCATTATCATTATCATTATTATTATTATTATATTAATAATAATAATTATAACAATAAGAAGAAGAAGAAAAAAAAAAAAAGAAGAACAATAGTAATAATAATAATAATAATAATATTATTATTATTATTATTATTATTATTAATATTATTATTATTATTATTATTATTATTATTATTATTATTATTATTATTATTATTATTATTATTATTATTATTATTATTATTATTAATAATAGTGTTACGCCGATCGTCTCGTCTCTCTGCCACCAACACAAGGCAGGCTAGGCAGACGGCGTGTTATATACAGGGTCGTGAACACTGAACAGCTCCAAGAGGCACCGAACACCATAGCGTCCCAGAACACCAGGAGAGGAAACGCCAAGTGGCGAGGCAGGGCACGAAGTAAACACAAAATGACAGTCTTTCCAAGGGAGCGGTTCCGATGGGTCCCCAGCCTTCTGCAGCGACCACTGGCTCCGACACGATGCTGCGAGGCCCGGGGTTTTCCTGCCACGGACCCCAGGCAGACCCCAGTAAATCTGACACTCTGGTATCTGTTGCCAGAACCTCGTCTGCCTTCTCTGCTTACAACGTTACTACCTCCTGACGCCGCCTTTCCTCCTTCACTTCCTCCCTCAGGCCCTTCAGAGTCTGCACCTCCTCCATCAGTTCACTCTTCACGCTGTTGCAGGCCTTGTCGGTGTACTGCTGAGTTTCCATCTTCACAGATGCGAGATTGCTCTGTAGCACCTCAACAAGTTGGCAGAACTGTTCCTCTGCCTTCCTTGCCTGCATCTCGACGAGATGGTGCGCCTGCTCGCGTGCCCTCTGTCCCTGCTCTTCTGCCCTTTGTGCCATTTCCTCCCTCATACCGGCCAGCATGGCAGTGATCAGGTCCATCTGGCTCGGCTTCACCTCACTCGTGCCTGCCTCAGTCATAGCCTCCTCTCCCTCATGGCTGCCGCCATCTTTGGAGAACATGATAAATCGGCGCTCTCACTGATCAAATATCACAAATCCCACTCCTGACACCAATTGTTACGCCGGTCGCCTCGTCTCTCTGCCACCAACATAAGGCAGGCTAGGCAGACGGCGTGAACACTGAACAGCTCCAAGAGGCACCGAACACCATAGCGTCCCAGAACACCAGGAGAGGAAACGCCAAGTGGCGAGGCAGGGCACGAAGTAAACACAAAATGACAGTCTTTCCTTTATTTACACAAGTTATTTACCCGTACACTTTTCTATAGGCACAATACAGGGGGGAAACCAGCATGTCACACAGCACAATACAGCTTATAACAGGGCAACACCAGGTTTATCTCAGGTCACAAGGGCACACACGAGGTCTTCACAGGAGCAGCACCCAACTGCGTCTCTCTGCTTGTTCCTCCGCTCACAGCCAGCTGCGTCATGTTTGCCCAGGTCCCTTCATGGTAACACATGCCCAGGTCATCCTTTTCATGTTAACACATGTTTCGCACAGATACAAAGACCCACTGGCGTAGCAATAGTAATAATAATAATGATAAATATTATTATTTTTATCATTATTATTATTATTATTATTATTATTATTATTATTATTATTATTATTGTTATTATTATTATTATTATTATCACTATTATTATGATAATGATAATAATAATAATAATAATAATGATAACAAAAATAATAATAATCATAATAACAACATAATAATAACATCAATAAGAACAACAACTAGAATAATGTTGATAATAATAATAATTACTATTATTATTATTAATAAAACAATGATAATAATATTAGTAATAATAATAACTATAATAATACTAATGACTATGATAATAACAATAATAACAATCACATGCTACTAATACTGTTGCTACTACTGCTACTACTACTACTACTACTACTACTACTACTAATAATAATAATAATAATAATAATAATAATAATAATAATAATAATAATGATAATAATAACAGTAATAGAAATAAAAACATTATAAATAATAATGCTAATAATGTAAAAATAACAATAACAACAATAATAACAGCAAGCAAATCAAAAATACAAATAATATTAATAGCAATATTAATACTGACAAAAGTGACAACAAGAAAAAGAATGAGAAAAAGGGAGCAACACTAATAACGAAATAAAAGGGAAGTGCTTTCTACTCAATATTTCCTCTTTAGCGTTGGTATTGCAAGCGGGTTTCGGGTGGAGGCTCCTCCCCGCTGTAAATTGCAATTCCCTCGAGCCATAACCCGAGATGAACGCTGGCCTTTATCACGGGACGCAGCCTCTTCGCCGAGATCGAGTCCTTATCGCTCCCGAGAGGGGACGACGCGCGGCAGCTACGTCACACAGCCCGTGCTTTACGGTACGGCCGCCCGGGGCTACGTCACGGTACATATCTAGCGTTACGGTTCACTGGAGGCTCCGTCATGGCGCGTGGTTTGCGTTACGGCCGTCCAGAGCTGCGTCACGGTACATATTTAGCGTTACGGTTCACTGGAGGCACCGTCACGGAGCGAGGTTCGCGTTATGGCCGTCCAGAGCTACGTCACGGCGCCTTGTTTTACTTCACAGCTCTCTGAAACTACGTCACAACGCGTGTTTTACGTCACGGCTCTCCCCCCCCCCGCGCGATAAGAATGGGGGAACTCGGCGGGGAGAAGTTTTCATAAGAAATTACGACACTGAGCTACAATATTTCCTTACGGTGACGCTCGACCTGGGTTTCCAACGCCTCCGGTTATAAGTCTTCAGGAGATTAACATTCTGGATTCTTACCAGTTTTCAAGACAAGCCAACTCGTATACTGTTAGACATTTGTTTATGGTTGTGCATATAATTATCAAACAGACTGCATGGTCAGTCTGTGTTTTTTACTTTACAGTTAAAAAAAGGAAAACCACATTTGTTTCTATGTATACGTATATACAAATATCGGTACGTAGTATATGCAAGTCCGAATAAGGAAATAATAAGTATACAAGCTGAAACCTGCACGCTTTTTAAGCTTTTGACTATTATTTTTATTATACTAATCCAAATAATTACACTTATGTTTTTAGCATCGTTGTCATTTTATCACCATTATTACTACTTCTAGGGCCGATCATCTGTGCAGAAATATAATTAAAATCGTACTTTCTTTTTATGGAACATTCCTAAAAATATAATATGCAATACGTAAAAATACTATAAATAATTAATTCAAACAGTAGCATTTTAAAGTTGCTTTCAAGTGTACAATAACACATGCCGCAGAAATTAGTGT
>NC_051389.1:26432621-26445121 GCF_015228065.2 Penaeus monodon
GATTGATCAAAGTGGCGGAATGATCTCGGACTCATGAAGGCTTGGTGATTGTAAAAAATACAATCTGGGATTTAAAGTGGCTAGTACATCTTGCACAGGTGATTTTTAACGTTGCAATAAATCTATATTGAAATCGCCTGGTAGAATACAAAGTTTGTTTTCCATTTCACTCTTATTAATGGATTCTGAAAGTGCTGTGATAAAGGTCCATGTGTCTGTAAATAACTCCGACAAAGACGTTCCGCGGCGAATTGCTGATTTCTATGAAAGTGGACTTTCATAGAAGGGGGAATCTGGGAAATGATAATGACTAACAGGATTTGACAAAAGCAATTTCTCCTGCAGAAAAGTATCAGGATCAGGGCTTTTTGTATCATCATTGACAGAAAAGTTGTTATACTGCATATTACTGAGATGAGCGAGAGTATTCATTTCACCATTACTATGGGGTAACTATTCATTTGAATCATCAGAACTGACACTCATTTCAGAATAGGAATTAGAAATTCTAACTTATACAGCAATACAGTGATTTAGACGTAGTCGATTTCTTCTGGCGAACAGACACTCGTTGGCCATCCTCGTGATTCCTTGGGGAATAGCCATCGTCAGTGGCGGGTGGAGCTGCCTGGCGAGAGGTCGAGGACTGTGGTGACGCCGAGAAGAGGGCGTGGCTGTAGGGCGTCTGCTGGCTATGGGATGAAGATGCTTGTGTACTTGTTTGCTTGGAATTCACAGGATCACGAATGATAAGAGTGTGGTAGTTAAAACAAGCGTGTTTGCTGTCTTTTCGAGCCTGATGGTATGCTGGCATCTGCTGCACATGTGCCTCGACTGATGCTGGACATAAATCTTCATTCATGAAGATGTTGGTACCCTTCATCTTCCGCCGATTTCGCATCCTGCTCAGAAAAGGGGGTGAATTTAGCCACGATGTCTCTTGGCTGCTTGTCGCTAGGGTTTCCGACGTAGTGAACGCACTCGAACGACGGGCTCAGGAAATCATGAAGGATGCTGCACAGCTTCTCCTGACATTTTTCCCAAGTCTCTCCACGGAGATTGTTGCGCCGTGACTGGACGTCCAGATAGTCCGTGCGTTTGGTCATCTCTTGTATTTGTTGCTGGAGGTCCTGGTTTGAATGTTGCAGATCAATTTGCTTTGTCTTCTTATCTTCATCAGTGATGGCATTGGCAAGTTTGGATTTCAGATTGGCTAATTCCTTTTGAGAAAATTCTAGTCTTGAGATGATGTCATGGAACTTTTGTTAATTTTTTTCATATAGTTTTGAATCTTATCTTCGAGACGCACAGTTGCGTCATAATAACATTTTTTGTTGTGCTTCAAGCAGCGCATTCATGCTCTTGGTCATCACTGCAATCGATGGCGGCAGGGCGCAAGCTGAAAGTGGAGGCATGCTTAGGGATGCTTTTCGGTGGTTAGCAGGATGCTTGATTGACAGCATGGTAGGGGAGGTCGGCAGGGGTGGGGTATTGCAGTAAGGCTCACTGCGCATGCTCAAATTCAAACACAACCTATACTTCCACTAAACAGACAGATGCAGTACGGCTTACTTCATAAAGTAGGCCCTTTCTGTGGCTGTCAAACATCTAGAACAACGATTTTTTTTTGTTAAGAATAGCAGAGCATTGAGTAAGGTGTACGCTTGCTTCATGGTGGGGGTAGTAGTTCTCAAACTTGGCTACCCTCGTCGCGTTATCCAGGGCATGGCGTATTGTGATAAGCAGTACTTTGGCAAGACAGGTGCCAGTCTCACTAAGCGTCTGTCTCAACATGAGTACGTCGTATCCAGGTTACACAACAACGCCCTCTTTTGCCGTCGGTGGGACACAGGTCATCAGATGGACTCGTCGCCTTTCCTTCCACTGATGTCCACACCCGCAGACTGGTGGACTCCTCCTTAATAAAGCTTCTGCCTAATTTCAGCTTGAACAGCAACTTTGTTCCCGCCGTTGGTCTCTTCGCTTCACACTTCCTCCGCCTTGTCCCTTATGCTGGCCACCATGCGTATAGTCTGCCCAATCTTCCTTTCTGACCTGACCTCCCTTCGCTCACGTTCATCTGTCCTCACCAGCCCCGTGTTACCACGTTGCCTTTCTTCTCTCTCTCTCTCTTATACCCCTTCCTCTCTCTTCAGATCTAAGCCACCGAGCTAGTACAGTGGTAACGTGTCGGCCTCTCATCCGAGAGGATGTACAATAATAAGCTTTCTATAAATTTCTCATAACGAAATACAAAAAATTGACATAGCAGATACAGATTATCATATATCAAAAGAGTGTTTAATTCCATAATGTACTATCACAATTATTGATAGAATGTCTGCATATAAATGACACAGAAAAATAGAGTTGAACGATTAAGCGTAAAAAAAAATATTATATATATATATATATATATATATATATATATATATATATATAATAATATATATATATATAATATATATATATATATATATATATATATATATATATATATATATATATATATATATATATATATATATGGATATGGAGATGAACATCGATAATTAATATTTGATTTATTAATTAATGCTTTTTCACGGTCACGGTTACTGCAGACTCAGCGTGCGATGTCTCGGGTGGTCGCCGGGCGACCTCCACTCGGGCGGGAGCCGTGACTCGTGACACCGGCATGGAGGCAGGAGCGTCAAGGGCGAGGAATGCGCCGCCTCTCCAACGTCACATCGCTTACGTCACACTTACTCCGAAAAAAAAAATCAAAATACTAATATATTGATTATTATCACCCAGTAATACCTTTTTTCATCACGATCTCTTTAACTGTTCCGTTTATATACATTTATATAAAATGCAAATTAACCTAAACTGTCTAAGTACTTCTTCGCAGCCCAGCCATACGTGTAGTTGCGTATAATTCGCTCGTTTCAGTCACTTTCGTTTTGTTTCAAAGTTTATCATACGTTAATCGTTAACTAAAATAATGAAAAGTCTTCTATTATTACTTTATATATATATATATATATATATATATATATATATATATATATATATATATATATACATATATATATATTTACACATATATGTTTATATATATATATATATATATATATATATATATATATATATATATATATATATATATATATATATATATATATATATATGCATACATATATAATACACACACACACACATATATATCACATGCGGCGAGGGCGCAAAGCTGCATCCATTCTTTGTATACAAAGGGTGGATATATGTGTATATATATATATATATGTTTGTGTGTGTGTGTGTGTACATATGTATACATATATACATTTATATATATGCTTATATATATATATATATATATATATATATATATATATATATATATATATATATATATATATAGACATCAGAAACCAATGCGGCAAAGAAGGAAAAGTTAATTCTAGTACGTACAAAAACACAAATAATACAAAACCAAAAAAACAAGAAAAAAATAAATAACCACAGACAAACAGGCAGTGTAGCAAGTAACAGGTACTAACCTAGAAATGGGTGGTTGGTAGTTTACATGGTAAACAGGATGGTTGCAGTGGAAGCATTGTTTAACATTGTTATCACTAAACCAGATAAGAGTCGTGGAGTTGTTATCCTAAACAAAGGTGATTATTTTAATATGCTTAAAACAATAGTTAATGGCACTTCCAAATTTAAACCAATCATGTCTGACACTGCTATTCATCTACTGAAATTGGAAGACAAACTAAACAGACTCTTAAGCTCGATAAGAACATCTATCGATGAAATCACTTACAACTCCCTAACTACATCAGGCTCCAAATCTGGTTTCTGATATGGCCTTCCCAAAATTTACAAAATTGGTCAACCACTACGTCCCATCATATCTACTATTGAAACCTTCAAGTATAATGTTACTAAATTCTTAGTTAAGATCTGAATACATCTGAATATACCATAAAAAATCTTTTTCATTCATCAAAGAAATTAGTGCTCTGAAGCCACTACGGCCTGTCACAATGGCAAGTTTTAACATAGAGTCATTATTTACTAATGTTCCTCTCAATGAAACCAATGATATAACTATAAACAAAGCCCCATCACTCTTAAACTCGAATGGTCTGAACAAGACAGCTTACAAGATACCATTGGATATAGCTGCTCACAATTCAATGTTTACATTTAATGACGATTTACACGCAAATAGACGGTGTAGCAATGGGATCACCACTTGGCCCTTGTTACGTCAATATCTTTCTTTGCCAATATGATCAAGCTTGGTTGACTAAATGTCCTGCTAATTTCAAACCTATTTTTTATCATCCTTACATGGATGATACTTTTTTACTCTTTTACGACCCCTCTCACATAACCCTTTCCTCTCATACTTGAATTCACAACACCCAAACATTAAATTCACTCGTCAAACTGAACAAAATAATAAACTATCATTTCTTGATACTTGCATAAATCTTCGTAATAGCTGATTCTTTACCTACAGGAAACCTACATTCATACATATATATATATATATATATATATATATATATATATATATTATATATATATATATATATATTTTTTTTTTTTTTTTTTTTTTTTTTTTTTTATATGTGTGTGTGTGTGTGTGTGTGTGTGTGTGTGTGTGTGTGTGTGTGTGTGTGTGTGTGTGTGTGTGTGTGTGTGTGTGTGTATTATATATATATATATATATATATATATATATATATATATGTATGTATATATTCCTCATATTTACAAGCTAAACAGCCTTATAGCACTCACCAACCGGGCTTACATCATCTCTTCAACCTGAACTAGTTTTCATGAAGAAACTTCGTTCTTAAAGGAATATTTCACTACAAATGGATACCCATCTCACTTATTTTATAAAGCACTACGCAGTTTTCTGTGTAAGAAATTCTACCCAAAACCTGTAACAACCACAGTCAACAAATACAATAAGTATATAAAATTTCCATATAAGGGTGGTCTTAGTTTTGATCTCAGAAATCATTAAACAAAATTCTCAGAAAATGCTATCCTCAGATCTGTTTTCGGTTTGTTTTTTTTTACAATTCTAACACTATCGGAAATTTCTTAAAGAGAGTGTGAGTCAAAACTAAGATCGAATATGGTGTACCTATTTACTTGTCCTAGCTGTCAGGCTAGGTACGTGGGATCAACCTCACGATGGCTCCGCCACCGCATACTCGAACACAAAGGCAGGCCTACAGCTGAGTAAACCATCATTCTCAGCAATTAGAGAGCACTCTCACCTCCACAGTCAGCCTTTTAACAATACTGATTTCAAAATCTTGACCTCCTACCTTAACAGATCATAGCAGAATCACTCCAAGCCCAACTATGAAACCACAGCCAAACAACGCTTCCACTGCAACCACCCTGTTTACCAAGTAGACTACCAACCATCTATTTCTAGGTTAGTACCTGTTACTTGCTACACTGCCTGTTTTTGTTATAGCACAATGATGGAAATTGCATCTCCGAAACGTTTGCAGTTGCACAAAGGAGCCTCCGGGCTAGTACATTGGTAACGTGTCGGCCTCTCATCCGAGGGGTCGGCGGTTCGCGCTCCGCCCAGGCGCGAGAAGTTGCAATTATCGCCCGGAGGTTACTGCTGTGGCTGGGCACCGCGGCGGGTAAGGACTAGGTTCAGCCGAGTCAGCACCAGTTGACACACGTGAGCGAGTCGGCATTTGTCGACACAGGCCGGGCTCCCCTCATGGCATGGCGAGGCTAAGCTTCGCATATCGGACTTATCCTTAGTTGCACAAAGAAATTCTTGTTTGCCGCGTTAGTTTCCTTCTTTCTTATAAGAATTCGTCTCCCATGGGACTCATCTATAACCCATTATATATGTAGACATACATATATATATGCATACATACATACATATATAAAAAATCTGTATATATATATATAATACATGCACATACACACACACACACACACGCACACACACACACACACACACACACACACACACACACACACACACACACACACACACACACACACACACACACACATATATATATATATATATATATATATATATATATATATATATATATATATACAAACATACATGCAATTAGAATTATAAAGCTCTTAATAAAATTATATTTTTAGTACACAATCCAGTCATTCTGAGTGAGTGATTGATCTGTACTGACAATGTATCCCGACCATATATTTTTATTGCCATGTTTACCTTTGTTTTAATGACGGCACATATGTAATTTGCACAGCCTTCATTAATTCATTTGCATCTCTGATATTTCCCATTGGAAGCATCAAAGCGGTGGCTATGTTCCGTAATGAAAATATTAATTATTAGAACAGGAAATATGATACTAGGACGGGGAAATGAGTCTTTTGTCATGGAAATCTGTGTAAATCAATATGGATACCTTGATAAAATATTGAAAATGATTAGGTGATTTAGGGAAAATGGTTAAGTAACACTTATCTTTATAACTAAGCTAATCATTATAACAATTAATAGTTTTCCCGAGCCAAACGAATTACGATTAGTGCAGTAATATGTAATATAAATCAGTGCATATGTCGTTCTATCACCCTTAATACTATGCTACAGTGTAACCGGATATGTAACCGTCTATACCAATATAAGTCACACGCGACCATGAGAGACAGACGAACCAAACCTGCCACCCAAAAAGCGGCTTAGAAAGTAAAACATGCCAGAAAACTTCTCACGCAAATGAGTAACCCAACCACATGGCTGAAATCATACAGACCTTACTAGAAGCGAAAATGGAAGCAATGTATGGTGTAAGCCAGACTCACGCCAGCAGTACTTAACTTGAACGCCGTGATATAAAAATTAGTTCAGCTCAAAACTACTTTCATTTTTTATAAAAACTCTGGAGCAAAAGTTGCTAATATATGTTGGTTATATTATTCAGCCTACAAAAAAATAAACAAGTGTCAAAATCTAATAAATGGAATTGATATTTTCAATTCCTAACTTTTATAAATAATGTTAATATAAACGTTAATGGATAAAAGTTTGGACATGGTTGCAGCAACTTCGAGTGATCTGGAATCACTGTTCTGAGATGGAACACGAGAAAGGTTTCCTATAACTTCGCCCTTAGTTTGTTCCTGCAATACCCAATTCTATATTTAGGATAAAATTTGAAATTTACATCATGCTTTCTGCACAAAAAAGGACTTACGCTTGATTTTTTTTCAACATATACATACATATTCTTTCTTCTATTCCCGTTTAATACGGGTTACACGATCTGGATTTAAATTGGAGAAGCGAGAGGGAAAAAATCCCGTTATCCAGGGGGAAAAATTCGTTATACCGCAGAAGCTTATGATGTTTTCCACTTTGTTCAAAATTGTTAGGATAGGGTCAGGGAGCTTAGGGCACTTGAGGGCACTTGGGAGCATTGACCTACCCAGTGTGACGTCAACGCTGAATCAGGTCGTTAGCTCTAAAGCATTATGCAATAGTATATATAGAGAGATTCGAAACTTGGGTAACAACACGGCAGATAGTGTGTCCGATATTCGCAACTTTTCCAAAAAAAAAACAAACGAAAGGGCCCTTCCAAGACTACTTTGAGAATTCAGAAGTAATGGTTATGATAATAGTAATAATAATAATAATGATACCAATAATAATGAAAATTATAATAGTAGTCTCTCTGTCGCACTGTATGTCTATATTCATTTTTACCTTTATATCTTTCTGTTTCTGCTTCCCCTAGATGCGTGGCCAAGGTTTCTACACACGAACGAGCTAAGACTCTCAAGTGAATCGAACCAGTGAAACTCGAGTCCAATGAACGAACGAAAAAGAAAAGAAGGAAAGGAAGGAAGGGAAAAGGGAAGAAAAGGAACAATGCACTGGAGCGAAAATTCGGAAGAAAAATTGGTCGATTAAGTGATCCGATGGAGGAAAAAGATGGCTATTTGAGGAGGTAAATAGTTTTATATATGTTTACATACATGTATACACACACTCACGTCTATATGTGTGTGTGTGTGTGTGTGTGTGTGTGTGTGTCTATGTATACATATACATATACATATAGATAGATAGATAGATAGATATATACACGCATATATATTAAATATTTATATAGATACACACACACACACACACACACACACACACACACACACACACACACACACACACACACACACACACACATATATATATATATATATATATATATATATATATATATATATATATATATATACATTATATAGGTATACCTTTCTCTCTCTCTCTCTCTCTCTCTCTCTCCTCTCTCTCTCTCTCTCTCTCTCTCTCGCTCCCTCTCTCTTTCTTTTCTCTCACTGTATGAGTGAAATGGAATATACCCAGCAGAGCTCTCATGAAAAAAAAAACATTTATGTTTCTTACTTCTCTACATTCCTTTTTCATTCTCTTTCTTTCTTTATTTTTCACATGGAGGTTTCACTTCTCCGCCGTCTTCACATTTTCTCACAATGTCTTCATTCTCTTCGTTTCGCTCATAACTATTCTTGCCTTCATGCTGAATCTCCGCGTAGAACAGAGACACACGTGAATGTTTTAATTTGTTTAGGGAATATTCGCATGCGTGTTTGGATATATATGTTGGTGTGTATGAGTTTGTATCCTTGTGTGTGCGTGTGTGTGTGCGGTACGCAGGTGTTATATCAGTTCTTGTATAACAGAACAGCTTCTCCAACGACAACAAAGGCCTTCATTGAAAATGTAAATCTAATATAAAGTTTCCGTTCGATGAAGCACTTTTTATTTCTGAGAAAGAAAAGCATTATGAGCACAAACCCTGGGAAACCAACAAGTCTGTTCTAAATCCACGTTATAAGCAGAGTTCACAATAAGCGCAAAGGTGGACAACGTTAAAAAAAATTACTACACGCAAGCAAAATAACTTTTCAGTGGCTGGCACCGTCCCTTACAATTTTCCAGCAAGGCTCTGGTGGGACTCCGGTATTTCCCAAGGGACGGGGATCCATGCCATGCGAGGGCCCGGCCAACGCACTCATTTTCTTTTCTCGCAGGAGGGGGGAAACAGGAGGAAGAGAGGAGGAGAGAGAGATACCGTTGAAGAGGAAGAGTGGAAGAGAAATGGGAGACCGGGAATAGCGGGCGAGAGAAAGGGGGGAACGAAAGTGAGTGAGAAAGAGAGACAAACGAGCAGACAGACATAGGCAGAGAGAGCAAAGCAGAAAAATAAGAAAAGAGACAGAGAGGGAAGTGAAGGAGAAAAGGAAAGATACAGATGAGAGAAAAGGGAGGGAAGGAAGGATGTCGGAAGACATAGAGAGGCTGGATGTCTAGTATATACAAAAAGGAAGACCTGTAATAAAGTACTGAATGTCGAGTGAAATTTTAGCATAACCCCAGTAAACAAAACGTGTTCATTATAACGAAGTAAATATTATTTTTACTGAACCAGACAGAGAGTAGACAAAGATCATGCGACCTCCACCTGCATGCTCTCCTCTGTCTCAGTTGTCGTGAAAAAGTAGTAAAGAGAATTTTTCGAAGTGGACTGAACTTTCGGACCTCGCTACGTGACACTTCACCTCGCCGACATGAGGCCCTTCGTCCAGTATTCCGTACATGTGTGTGTTTGTGTGTGTGTGGATGTGTTTGTGTGTGTGTGTGTGTGTGTGTGTGTGTGTGTGTGTGGTGTGTGTGTGTGTGTGTGTGTGTGTGTGTGTGTGTGTGTGTGTGTGTGTGTGTGTGTGTGGATGTGTTTGTGTTTGTGTGTGTGTGTGTGTGTGTGTGTGTGTGTGTGTATGTATGTATGTATATATATACATATATATATATATATATATATATATATATATATATATATATATATATATATATATATATATAGTGTTGTGTTGTGTGTTGTGTGTGTGTGTGTGGGGTTTTGTATACGTACACAAACACACACACACACACATACACACACTATCTATATATATTATATATATTATATATATTATATATATATATATATATATTTATATATATATATATTTATTATTTTGTGTGTGTGTGTGTGTGTGTGTGTGTGTGTGTGTGTGTGTGTGTGTGTGTGTGTGTGTGTGTGTGTGTGTGTGTGTTTATGTGTGTGTGTGTTTATATATTATATATATATATATATATATATATATATATATTATATATATATATATATATATATATATATATATATAAAGCAAAAGAACTTAAAAATCGAAACAAAGAACTCGTCGTGTCGGCAAATCCTTTACAATCCACCGGGAATCTGTCCTGATCTGACCAGCTTCAGGACTCAAATCTCTCGACGTGTTCTCCTTTGTCAGGCTGAAGAGTTCTAAATCTCAGCGGAATCGGATGTCCCTGTCCAGCTCGTATGTTACACAACCGCTACGTGCCTTCAGCCGGAGCTATCGTTTCAAACCCTGAGGGACCTTTTCAAAGAAATTGGCGGCGAGGCTGTACGATTGTTAGGGGTGTTTCCTTCTGCTGTTGTTCATTGAGTCGACATGGCACATTCAGCGGAAAGGAAGTATGTTTGTGAATTTTACTAGATTCTTGATTCAGATTCGTGATTCAATTGGAATGGTAAATGTACTTGTAGACGGTGGCAACTCGGCATGACAATCTCTACTTTTATCTGAGATCTAGGACAGAAAATATCAAGCAATCTGCTTTCTATATGCAGATTGATGTTTCGCTATCTTTTGCTTTAGGCTCAAGGCGAGGCGTGAAGGAGAGAATAAAGGCAACGAGAGAATAAAGGAAGGAGACAATAAGGGAAAGGGGGAGAATAAAGGGAACGAGAGAATAAAAATATCCCAGCGAGTATATACAACTCTGGCGTGAGACAGCGGCCTGAGAGGGGAGCGAGGCTGGGCGGAAATCAAAGACAAACTGGAATTGAGGGCAGGGGAGCAATAGGCGAATATTTTCATAATTCCTTTTCCCACCGAGAACAATAAGGGACTGGGAGTGTTCGCCGGAGTCTGAGAACTATTACGTATACTCTGCCAATTCACAAGTTTGTTTGTTTGCTTTCTTGTTTTCTTTTTTCTTTGATGTATGTCCGTTGCAAAGGTCTCAATGGACTCTTGGTCCTGTAGTCTGTCTGTTAAATAAATAGAAAGGAATTGCAACAGGAACCACACAAAAAGACACATCGCACACACATGCATACAGGCATCAGAACAAGGCTTTAGATTTCCATTATACTAGACAGCAAAATATCCCTCCATCGTTCGGCCACGATGCACACACATGCACAGACGAAAGTGACTTCATTTATCTGTCTATCTGTTTGTCTTTTTATTTGTCTGTCTGTCTTGCTAAATAATTTGCTGGCTACTTGTCTAATATTAAACAATATTTCTCTCCATATAAAAATGCAGTAAGCCAAGAGGAATTAAGCTGGTTACTTTGCTTAAGGATATGGTGCATAAAAACGTCACTGTTATCAATGAGACGATCGTTCTCAAAATCTGATAAATGACCGATTTCTTTCAGCGGTGGATATCGCATTAACGCAGGTTTTTGTTTAAGCAGTGTCTCTTCATAAAACGCAACTCCCATAATCTTATGCTCATATCGTTGATGGAATTTTACCTGTGTGCACAATATCGTTACCATCATCGTAATTATCAGTACGACTACTACCACTACCACTACTGCTGATGACGTTGCTGTTGCTATTATTACTACTACTACCTCTTTTGTTATTACAACTACTACTACTACTGCTACTACTACTATTATTATTATTATTATCATCATTACTACTACTACTACTACTACTACTACTACTACTACTACTACTACTCCTTCTACTGCTACTACTGTTACTACTACTACTACTACTACTACTACTACTGCTACTACTACTACTTTTACTACAACTGTCATTAGTATTGGTATTACTACTACTATTTTATCAGCCCCAAAAATGTTCAGAACAAAGGTTTTCTTCCGGCAATGTCTTGGAAAACTTGGCATTGTAACTTTTAGCTGCTTCATAATCAGCAGAAACTTTTCAGAGATTTTACTCCACGAAGCTTCACGGTGCTGGGCGGCGTTTTATGAGCAGGCGATAGAGAAATCGAAAATTTCCGATTCTCAGACAAGAGATTGTGCGCACACACACACACACACACACACACACACACACACACACACAGAGAGAGAGAGAGAGAGAGAGAGAGAGAGACGAGAAGGGAGAGAAAGAGACAGACAAGAAGAGAGAAGAGGAGGAGAGAAAAGAGAGAGAGAGAGAGAGAGAGAGAGAGAGAGAGAGAGAGAGAGAGAGAGAGGCAAAAAGACGGACAGAGAAAGAATAGTCAAAAAATTTCTTTGCATTATCCCTCTCAAGGCAAAAGCACCTCCACAAGGCCGCTCATTTCAAACGGCAGTTGCCCTGGCGTTGCACACTCGCCAGCCTTTA
>NC_051389.1:26455121-26462621 GCF_015228065.2 Penaeus monodon
CATTATTATCATTATCATTACTATTGTTATTATTATTATTTTCATCACCATCATTATTGTTATTATTGTTATTATCATTATCATTATCATTATTACTGTTTATTTTTATCATTCTATTGTTATTATTATTTTTTTTTTTTTTTTCATTATTATTATCATTATTGTTATTAACAATATCATAACTACTATTGTCATTATCATTATTATCAATCTCACTATTATTATTATTGCTGATGATATCATTATTATCATGATTAATAATATTAATATTAATATTACTATCGTCCTTATTATTATCATAATAACTATTGTTAATGATAATAAGTATTATTGTTATTATTATTATTATTATTGTTGTTGTTGTTGTTGTTGTTGTTGTTATCATTATTATTATTATCATTATTGCTTTTTTTGTTATTATTTTTATCAATGTTATCATTATCACAATTATTGTTTTGATTATTATCATTGTCATCATCATCATCATCATCTTTATTATTATTATTATTATTATTATTATTATTATCATTATTATTATTATTATTATTATCATTATTATTATTATTATTATCATTATTATTATTATCATTATTATTATTAATATTATTATTATTATTATTACTATTATTATTATTATTATTATCATCATTATTATTATCATTATTATTATCATTATTATTATTATTATTATTATTATTATTATTATTATTATTATCATTATTATTATTACTGTTACGCCGGTCGCCTCGTCTCTCTGCCACCAACACAAGGCAGGCTAGGCAGACGGCGTGTTATATACAGGGTCGTGAAAACTGAACAGCTCCAACAGGCACCGAACACCACAGCGTCCCAGAACACCACGAGAGGAAACGCCAAGTGGCGAGGCAGGGCACGAAATAAACACAAAGTTACAGTCTTTCCTTTATTTACACAAGTTATTTACCCGTACACTTTTCTATAGGCACAATACAGGGGGATACCAGCATGTCACACTGCACGATACAGCTTAAAACAGGGCAACACAAAGTTATATCAGGTCACAAGGGCACACACGAGGTCTTCACAGGAGCTGCACCCAACTGCGTTTCTTGGCTTGTTCCTCCGCTCCTCCGGTCACAGCCAGTTGCGTCATGTTTGCCCAGGTCCCTTCATGTTAACACATGCCCAAGTCATCCTTTTCATGTTAACACATGTTTCGCACAGAGACAAAGACTCACTGGCGTAGCACTTCTATTATTATTATAATTATTATTATTATTATTATTATTATTATTATTATTATTATTATTATTATTATCATTATTATTATTATTATTATTATTATTATTATTATTATTATTATTATTATTATCATTATTATTGCTACTACTACTACTACCATCATTATTATTGATTTTTAATTATTATTGCCTTTATTATTGCTTTTGTTGTAGTAATAGTAGTAGTAGTACTAGCAGCAGTAGCAGCAGTAATAACTATTACTAACAGCACTATCATCTTTATTGTCTTTATCAATATGATAATTAAACTCATCATTATTATCATTATCATTATTATTATTTTTATTATCATTATTATTGTTATCATTTTACTTATAATATCATTATCATCATAATTATATATATTTATGTTCTATTATTTTTTATTATTATCATTATCATAATAACAATTATTTATATTATTGTCGTATTATCTTCATTATTATTATCGATTTATCATTTTCATTATCAACATCGATCTATTTTCTTTATCTTTATTATTGAATGGAAAAACACTCTTCCTTGCTGATACAATGGGAAAAAAACACAATACAAAAACCAGATTTATGAAAATGAGACAACAGTTTCGAAATCCACCTGGATTCCATCCTCAGGTCAGACCTGAGGATGGAATCCAGGTGGATTTCGAAACTGCTGCCTCATTTTCAATAAATCTAGTTTTTGTATTGTGTTTTTTTTTTTTCTTCCATCTTTATTATTGTTATTGTAATTATTATTATAATCATTATCATTATCATTATCATTATCATCATCATTGTTATTACCTTCAGTATGATCATTCTCATGTTTTTACAAACTATATCAAGCAGTGGCACTGCAAGGAAAACAGAATACTTTCACCTGCATGAACAACCCTGTGAATATTTTTCCTTTCTAAACTTTCTAACATTTTTGCTCGTACGTGTACACTCAGATTAATTGTTCTCCCTCTCCCTGAGCGTACTTTTAAAAGAAGCTGCCTGTGTTTTATGGCCATTCGCACCAATAAATTGAAATTTCTTAGGACAGCTTCGAGGATCAACCCTGCCCCTTTAGTTCCCTTAAAGCAGCAAGCTAGTTTAGTTGACACGGTTAGATTATTTGAAAGTATTTGCTTTCAGTTTATTCCATTGTATTCACCTTCTTCCTTTCTTCGTTTTCTATTTCTTCTTTAATCTTTTTTCTGTTGTTTGGGTCTAGGCATTACCCAGGTGTAATCAGCCATGTAAGAAATCAGTGGGTTGAAGAGGGAAGTGTATCATTAGTCTGAAAATGCTGGTTTGCATCAGCTTCCTCACAAAAGCGTCGCTGTACAGCACTACCAGCGTACACTGAATGGTTTATGTAGAAGTCCTGATTCCTGATCCTATTTATTTTAATTATGTAATTGGGGATTGACATTAACAATAGCACCTTCGATAACTGTAAAAAGAGTTAGCTCGCTCTACAGAAAGAAAGGTTGTAACTTGTTGCCTCTTTTGCAGATACCAAAAGAGTAACCCCTACGCCTGGAAAATTTGTTTACAAGATTTCGTCACAAAAAAGGCGCTGAACGGCACTGTTGGAAACTATCTGCAAACATTCCTGTTTTGTCGTCTTCACATAGGATGTAACGTATCTGCCCTCAACTGTTCATGGAACTGTTTTAGTCTCAGGAAAGAGAAATTGTGTTGCATCACCATATACTGAAGAGAATGCGAATTATACAAGTAGTTTAGTGTCTTTATTTTCACCTTGTTAATCCGAAATCGGTTTCACTAATGGTGTAATACTAAACATTTTCTTAAATAAAAAAACAGGTATGTGAAGGAGACGGGAAACATAAACTGATAAAGATGTACAAGTACAGACGCACATTCAGCACACACACACACACACACACACACACACACACACACACACACACACACACACACACACACACACACACACACACACACACACACACACACACACATTTCCACACATTAAAACATAAAAGAAATTTAATCTTACGCTGAATATTTAACATCGTCTATAAATCCCATTAGCCCAAATTATACCCTTCACCACTACAGTCATAACCTCTTTCCTATGATAATCTCAAAAAATACCTGCTACATACCGCGCGCCACATCATGAATGCAACGAAGAGCACAGATTATGAATGGCGGTCGTGATAGTGAACGACACGTAACGCGCTGTCTGGTTGAATGATTGTGAAAATGAATGTTCATATCAAGTTTACGATGAAATGGTGTGGCGCTCAATCGTATCATGGACTGAGCGCGACTCGTCTGTCTGCGGAAACGGCCCTGCGAGGAGCAAATGGACGCGGAAATGGTCCAAATGAGACGATTGATCGACTCGTTAAATCACTACGATAATCGTCTAATGCGATTCCGGTCTCGGTCGCGGCGAATGAGAACGGCCGAGTGAGGGAAACAGACTCTCGACGCCGCTGCTTTATAATGGTTACTGTTTGCCTCCACTTCATCAGCCAGCCACATTTGAGGCGCGTTTTGGGAACACTTCACAGTCTGAGATGAGAATTAATCGCTAATGTTATTGTTATTACTTATTAACCATCACACGCGCTTGTTGTCTTTCTTGTAACTTAATTAATTTGGTTACAAAGCTTGTTCTGTTTTTCTTTTTTACAACTTTTTTTTTTGCATTTATGTTCGCCATTTTCTTCAAATCACACATGAATACCTCACATTTTTGAAACCTGAAAAAAATATTCAGAAATGAAAACATTTGTAGCTGAGAAGCAAAGACTGGAATATGTGGACATTTTAACATGAGATAGTTTATTAAAGACTGATAACATCTGATTCTTGACACAATCAAGCAAATATAATTCTACAGGTCTTTATACATGACCTTAATGTCTGTAAACAAGCCGTTATTATTTTTCCTTTGATTGTAGGTATATGCATATCTATGTATCTGTCTGCATATATATTTATCTATCTATTCATCTATCTATCTATGTCTCTATTCATCTATCAATCTATTTACCTATAATATATATATATATATCTCACCCTCACATTTTCTCTCTCCTACTCCTTCTCCCTCTCCCTCTCCCTCTCCCTCTCCCTCTCCCTCTCCCTCTCCCTCTACCTCTCCCTCTACCTCTCCCTCTACCTCTCCCTCTACCTCTCCCTCTACCTCTCCCTCTACCTCTCCCTCTTCCTCTCCCTCACCCTCACCCTCTCCCTCACCATCTCCCTCTCCCTCACCCTAACCTCTACGCTTACACCCAAAAATATCCATTGTAACAAATGGAATAAAAAAACAAAAAATAAGATAAAATAAAAACTTTAAAAACTTTAAAACTTAAAAAAAAAAATCTCCTTCACCTCACCCAAACCCTCTCCCTTTCCCTCACTCTCACCCTCACCCTAACGCTCACGCTCTCCCTCTCCATCGCCCTAACCCTCATCCTCACCCTCTCCTCTCCACTCCTCACCCTTCCTCACTCTCTCCCTCTCATCCCCTCCTCACCTCTCTCCCTAACCTCACTCCCTCACCCCTCCCTCTCCCCCCCCCCCTATATAACCACCCAACTCATCTCTCCCTCACCTACCCCCTACCTCACCCCACCCCCCCTCACATACCTCTCACCCTCTCCCTCCCTCCTCACCTCTCCCTCTCTCTACCCTCTCCTCTCCTCCCAACTCCTCACCCTTATTATCAACTTCTCTCTCCCTCTCCTCCCCTCCCCTCTTCTCACCTCTCCTCCCCTTTCATCCTAACCCCCTTCTCCTCTCTCACCTCACTCTCCCCCCCCTCTCTCTCTTTATCTATATACCTCACTATACTAATATAATTATCTATATTCTTCTCATCTATTCCTCACCTCTCTTCACCCTCTCCCTCACCCTATCCCTCTCCCTCTCATATATATATATATAAATGTATGTATATATTTACAAACATTAGTGTGTGTGTGTGTGTTTCTTTCTTTCTCTCTCTCTCTCTCTCTCTCTCTCTCTTCTCTCTCTCTCTCTCTCTCTCTACTCTCTCTCTATATATATATATATATATATATATATATATATATATATATATATATATATAGTATACCATCACCCTCTCCCTCACCCTCTCCCTCACCCTATCCCTCTCCCTCTTTCTCACCCTAACCCTAACCCTCTCCCTCTCAAATAAATATAAATGTATGTATTTACATACAAAAGTGTGTGTGTGTGTGTGTTTTCTTTCTTCTCTCTCTCTTCTCCTCTCTCTCCTTCTCATCTCTCTCTCTCTCTTCTCTCTCTCTCTCTCTATACTTTCTCTCTCAATAAATATATACTATTATTATCTTTACTCAAATTCTCGTTCTCTCTCTCTCTCTCTCTCTCTTCTCTCTCTCTCTCTCTCTCTCTCTCTCTCTCTCTCTCTTCTCTCTTTCTCTCACTCTCTTCTCTCTCTCTCTCTCTCTCCTCTCTCCTCTCCTCTCTCATCTCTCTCTCTCTCTCTCTTCCTCTCCTCTCTCTCTCCTCTCTCTCCTCCTCTCTCTCTCTCTCTCTCTCTCTCCTCTCTCTCTCTCTCTCTCTCCTCTCTCCTCTCCTCCTCTCTCTCTCTCTCTTTCACTGGGATGCCACAAAACTGTGTGAATAAATAATCATTTATGCTTGTTGGTAATCACAGACATCCTTAAAAAACAGAAACTTTTTGCCGGTGATAATGAGTTACTTTGAATAACAAAAGGAAGCTTTGCATTTGCTTTACACGCCGCCCGCTGATCAAACGTCGTCCCCAAGATAAAAAGGATATTTTTGTTCAGTCCGAATGGAAATTTTACAATAACGAGTTGGAAGAGTGTGACTCAAATACAAGTGGATTAATGGATATAGGATGTGAATAAACAGAAAAATGTTTCGAGTGAATCCGTGTGGACATAACCAAAGGAGGTTTTACGCCTGAAAAAATGTCTTTTAGAAATATATATAATATATGATAAGTTATATTATATATAATATATATAATTTTTATGTTTCAATTATTTCTACTCGACTTATTCATTTATTGATCCAATTACTCCTTTTTATCATTTATTTGTTATTTTATGACTTTTATCTCATGCATCGACACGCAGAATCTCGTCTGTTGTCATAATCAGAAATGTAATTCTCCTTATTGTCTGATCATGCAAATATTCTCTGCGATTACTGCTTTGAAGAATCATGAGAAGCTAGTAATTAGATCAACAGCGAGAAGAAAGAGTCATGTAAAAAAAAAAAAAAAAAGTAAAATAACTAAAAAAAAAAAAAAATGAGTAAAAAAAAAAATAAAAAAACATAAGCAACATTTTGCACCATGATTATAGTAATGATTAATAAACTACCTGCTACTATAAACTGAACCACTACTGATGTTACTCTTAATTCTGCTGAAACTGACGATGATGGCACCGATGCGGATGATGATGAGGATAGTGATGGTAATGATGATGATGATGATGATGATGATGATGATGATGATGATGATGATGATGATGATGATGATGATGATGATGATGATGATGATGATGATGATGAGATGACGGAGACGAAGTCGCAAGGGCTGTGTGAAGGCAGTTGGCTGGGAAGGGGGGGGGGGAAGTGGAAGAGAGGAAGGCAAAGGAAAAGTTGATGGAGTGTGTGGAAGATGCCGATGATGGGGCGAAGTGGAGCCCTGTTCCGCTGATGGATTTAGTACGGTTTAGGTGATGGAAATAGGTGTGATGATAAGGACAGTAATGATGATGTCGATGATACTGCTCTATTGCTACTTCTACTACTACTGTGATAATGATATTAATAATAATAATGATGATACTGATAATAGTAATGATAATTGTAATAATAATAATAATAATAATAATAATAATAATAATAATAATAATAATAATAATGTTAATGATAACAATATCTATTTCTACTATTATTATCATTGTTATCATTATTATTACCATTAATATTATTATTATTATTACAATTGATATTATCATTGCTATCATTATTATTATCATTATTGCTATTATCATTATTATTATTATTAACATCCTCATCATAATAGTAGTAGAAGTAGTATCATTATTACTATTATCATTGTTATCAGGATCATTATGTTTATCATCATCATTATTAATATCATTATTGTTATTGCAATTATTATCTTTACAATTATTATTATCATCATCATCATCAGTAGTAGTAGTACTATCATTACCATTATTACATTATTATTATTATCTGTTTTTGTTATC
>NC_051389.1:26472621-26480121 GCF_015228065.2 Penaeus monodon
AGAAAGAGAGGGGGGGGGGTAAACTGAAAATAACGTCAGAGGAAGCTGTAAGTGCAAACAACGAAAAGATCCTCACTTTTGAACTTTTATCACAAGCTAAACTCTTCTCCACATGCATCTGAAAAGGGAAAAAACTAAATATATTTATTGGTTACCTGATACACTTTCGTGGGCGTATCGACAAACACTCCACCGGCTGGGAGTCAACACAATCTATTGAGACTCCGCTATTGGCAGTGGCTGCAACATGTTGGTGCTATTGTCGGGGAAGTTGGAGCATCTGATGGTTCTCCGAGATATTTGCTGTCCGCTTGCACTTGTGGGGAAGCGAAACCTGGATGTGTATTTCCTTTACGATGGGTATATAGAAATATGGTGTCCAATACATACACGTACCAATACGCACGCTTACACGCAAACATTCTCGCGGAAACATGAATAAGGATAACGGTAGATATTTCTGTGTACGTTTGATCAAACTTTGTGTGCGTGAGAAAGGCAGGGTAAGATTAGATGAGAGATAAAAAAAAATAAAGGTAAGGAGAAAGAGAAAGACAGTGTGAGGATAGAAGTAATTCGACTCCAAGAAACCAAGGGTCTAAGAAGAAATAAAGAAAAGAGCGTCAACTGATGCGTGTCTCTCTCATACGCCTTCTCCTCCTCTGCAGCATCGTCCCTCCCTGCTCTGTCTCTCCCGCCCACTTCCCCTTACTTCTCTCCTCCGTCTCTACCTCTTCTCATCCCTACTTCCCTTCCTGTCTCCCTGTGTCCTTTCTTCTTTGCCTTCTTTCTTCCCTTCTTTATCTACCTCCCTCCCTCTCATATTCCCTGCCTCCCTTCTTCCCTCCTACCCTCCATAAGTCCCTCTCTCCCACCTTCGGTCCCTCCCTCCTTGCCTCCTTCCCTCCCATATTCCTGGCCTCCCTCTCTACCTCCAACTTCACATCTTCCTTACTTTTCTACTTTTCTTCCATTTTCCCTCCCTCTCTCCTTTTCCTTCCCTACCAGCCACTTTCCCTCCCAACTTTTATTCCCTTCTATTTTCCCTCTTCCCTCCCACCTTCTCTCCCCTTTCACCTTCTTCTCTTCCCTCACTCCGAACAACCCTCCTCCCTTTCACTCTTCCTCCTCCCCCTCACTTTCCCTCCCCCTTTCCACCTTCCCTTCCCTCCTTACCTCACACCTTCTCCTCTTCCCTCCTTCCGAATTTCCCCGCTCCCTCCCACCTACCCTCCCTCCCTCCCCCCCACCGGATTAAGGATGATGGGATGTCACACGAAGAAATATTAATGAGCATCTCCCGTCGTGGGATTCTAGCCTTCCCGGTCTACGCTCCATCACCGGAGTCTCAGCTGACACGATAATTGTCGTTTCTGATTTTTTCATTCATTAATGGTCCGGTTGAGGCGTAGATATCCTTAATTTATTAACAGAAAGAGAGATAGGAAGTGGGCGAAGGAAAGACATGGGAAAGGAGAGAGAGAGAGAGAGAGAGAGGAGGGGGGGTCACAATAGAGAGGGAGCGAAACAGAGCGAAAAGAGAGAGAGGGGGGGTGAAAGAGGTAAGGAAAGAAAGAGTGGTGGAGAGAAAAGAGAACGAAAGAGAGCGAGAAGGAAATATATAGAGAGAAAGAGAGCGAGAGGAAGAAGAGAAAGAAGAAGAGAGAAAGCTGAGAGGATGGGAATGAAAGAGAGCGAAAAGATATAGAAAGAGTGATGTGGAGGGAGAGAAAGTGTAAGAGAAATTGAGAGGAGTTAGAGAGAAGTGAAAGAGAGGGGTCGTTATAATAAAATTGAGAAAAAAGAGATGCAAATAACAAAAATAATGATTAATAATAATAATAATAATAATAATAATAATAATAATAATAATAATAATAATAATAAACAATAATGATATTAATAGCAATAATAATGGTAATAATACTTAATAATGATAATAATGATAGTGATAATAAAATAATAATAAAACGAAAACAAAAATTATAATGATGATGATAATAACCATCATCACAAAAATAATGAAGATAATAATAATAATTATTATTATTATTATTATTATTATTATTATTATTATTATTATTATTATTATTATTATTATTATTATTATTATTATTATTATATTGATAATAACAATAAGAGCAATGATAATAATGATAATAATAAGAAGAAATATTAATATTAATGATAATATAAATAATGATAATAACAATAATAATAAAAATGATAATAACAATAGGATAACAATATAATAATAAAAAGTATACAATAATAATGATAATAATAATAATGATAATAATAATAATAATAATAATAATAATAATAATAATAATAATAATAATAATGATTATTATTATTATTATTATTAATAATAATATTATTATTATTATTATTATTATTATTGGAAGAAAAAAACACAATACAAAAACTAGATTTATTGAAAATGAGACTACAGTTTCGAAATCCACCTGGATTCCATCTTCAGACCTGAAGATGGAATCCAGGTGGATTTCGAAACTGTAGTCTCATTTTCAATAAATCTAGTTTTTGTATTGTGTGTTTTTCTTCCATTGTATCAGCACGGAAGAGTGTTTTGCTATTCATTATTATTATTATTATCATTATTATTATTATTATTATTATTATTATTATTATTATTATTATTATTAATAATAACAATAATAATAATAATAATAATAATAATAATAATAATACCATTACTAATGATAATAATAATAATAATAATAATAATAATAATAATAATAATAATAATAATAATAATAATAATAATAATAATAATAATAACAATAATAATAATAATAATAATAATAATAATAATGATGATAATAATCAAAATAATAATAATGATGATAATAATCAAAATAATAATAATGATGATAATAATCAAAATAATAATAATGATGATAATAATCAAGTAGTGCCTGATGCAGAGGAAAGTACTCGCTTTTTGGATTGACGTATGGGACAAACCAGTAAACATAAGGAAAATCCGGAATGGCTGAGAAATGTGAAGGAAGAGTTGACATGGCTAGGGGTACAAGATGACATACACATTGAAATGACGAAATTGAAGAAGCAGGTGAGAAAAATGCCAAATTGGAAAAGCCCAGGACCTGATGGAGTTCAGGGGTATTGGATAAAGAATTTAAGTAATTTGCATGGTAGCATAGCACATCAGCTTGACAGGTGTCTCCAAGAAAATAACGTGCCGTCATGGATGGTCGCTGGGAAAACATTACTGTGTGTGAAAGAACTGGAGAAAGGAAACGTACTAGCAAATTTCGGGTCCATCGCATGTTTACCTCTGTTGTGGAAATTGCTGACAGGGATCTTAGCGGAAGAACTGTATGAACATCTTGAGCAATCAAACATATTACCTTGGGAACAAAAGGGATGTAGAAAAGGAAGCCGAGGGACAAAAGACCAACTACTCATTGATAAAATGATAGTGAAAACTTGTAAGATGCGCTTAACATCACTGGCTGTTGCATGGATTGACTATCGCAAAGCATATGACATGGTGCCCCACAGTTGGATAGAGAAGTGTATGAATATGTTTGGAGTAGCAGTGAAAGTCAGGTCTTTCATAAGCGAATCAATGAAACATTGGAACACAGAGCTGAATGCGGGCCAAAATAGACTTGGAAATGTGAAAATAAAGCGAGGAATTTTTCAGGGGGATAGCCTATCCCCACTCCTGTTTGTAATGACAGTGATCCCATTGACACTGATACTGAGAAAGACAAACATTTCCTATGAAGTCAAGAAGAAAGGCGAGAGATCAACCACTTACTGTTCATGGATGATCTAAAACTATTTGCGAAAAATGAGAATCAAATAGACAGTTTAGTAAATACAGTAAGAATATTCTCAGAAAACATCAAAATGGAGTTTGGATTATCAAAATGTGGCGTGTTAATCATGAAAAAAGGAAAGATAGTTGAAAGTGGTGGCCTGCGCATGCCAGATGATACAATGATGAGAAATATTGAGGAAAGTGGATACAAGTATCTTTGTATTTTGGAAGCGGATGGCATTAAACATGATGAGATGAAAGAACAATTGACGAAAGAATACATCAGAAGAGTCAGAAACATACTGAAATCGAAGCTAAATGGGGGAAACACAATTTCAGCCATCAATTCAAGAGCGGTTTCAATCATCAGATATGGGGCGGGGATCATAAAGTGGACAAAGAATGAGTTGGAAGAATTGGACAGAAAAACAAGAAAACTGATGACAATGGTGCGCACCACCCCAAAGCAGATGTTGATAGGCTATATTTGAAGAGATGTGACGGTGGGAGAGGCTTGATAGGAGCTGAAGAATGTGTGCAGGCAGAGATAGTCTTGACAAGTACCTAAGTGCATCAGAGGAAAAAATGTTGAAAGAAGTAAGCTTCAGTAGTACCCTTGAAAACAAAAAGTATGGGAGGAGCAAAGAGGATATACAGAAGAAACATCAAGAGGAATATGAGAGTAAAGCACTGCATAGCCAGTTCCAAAAAGTTATAGAAAAAGTAAAAGGCAGTAAATCATGGGAGTACAATGATAGCTGCACAAGATCAGGCTCCTTGTACAAGGAATATGAGAAAAACGGTGTATGGAGAGAACGTTGATTCAACTTGTATGTGGTTCTGCAGATGAAACAGTGGCGCATATTGTGTCAGAATGCCAAAAACTAGCACAGAAAGAATATAAACAGGTGAGACATGATAATGTTGCAAAAGTAATCCACTGGAAGCTTTGTGAGAAATGGGGATTTGGGAAGTCTGATCAGTGGTACACACACAAGCCTGAGAGAGTGCTGGAATCAGAAGACTGCAAGATTTTATGGGATTTCCCCATACAGACCGACAAGACACTAGAGCACTACAGACCTGATATCACTGTAATTGAGAAAAATACCAAGAAATGCCTTCTCATCGACCCAGCAAGCCCATTTGACACACGTATTGAAAAGAAAGAAGAAGAAAAGTGTAACAATTACTGCGACCTGAAATATGAAATTGCAAGAATGAAAGAATGAAAGGTGATGTTATTCCAGTAGTAATAGGGGCATTAGGGACAGTGACAAAGCAGTTCGAGAAATGGATACAGAAGCTGGATTTGGAAATTACAGTTGAAATGTTACAAAATCCTTGTTTACTAGGAACAGCAAGAATAATTCGAAAAGTACTGGACATGAAGTGAAAAGTAAAAGAGAAAGAAGCTACAATACCTAAGACCACTGGTTGTGGTAAGACCAATCTTGAGAGTACCAGAAATAATAATAATAATAAAATAATAATAATGATAATGAAAATTGGTAATAATAATAACAACAGCAACAATTATAGTGATAATAATAATAATTTTAAAACAATAATATCGATAATAATTATTATAACAGTAATTATGATATGCATAATCATGACGACAACAATGATTAACAACAGTAATGATAATAACACTGATAATAATGACAATTACAACAACAATTATTTAATTGTATAATCACAAAATCTTTTTTTTTTCAATAAGAAATTAAAACAATATGATTATGATAATAATAATATTAGTGATAATAATAAATAATAATAATAATAATAATAATAATAATAATAATAATAATAATAATAATAATAATAATATGATAGTAATAATAATAATGATAATTATAATAATAACAACAACAACAACAACAACAACAACAACAACAACAACAACAACAATAATGATGATATTAATAATAATGATAATAATAATGATAATAATAATAATAATAATAATAATAATAATAATAATAATAATAATAATAATAATAATAATGATACATATAAATGGCGATGCAAGGCCACATGCACCACCATCAAAAACGTGCACAGATGTGTCCTTGATCTCGAATATCTAATCCTTCAGGCTGTACATTTTCCGTGCACGGTGAGTATTAAGGTTATCTGAAATTGGCATTCCTCTCTGCCTTTTCCTCACAGAGAAACTATCTTCTTTAGGAACATCGTCCTTCATTTATTCATTGTTTGCTTGCTATGATCCGAATAGGCCTAACCCACAGATTATGCAATGATAATGCGCCAAAACTGAAATGCTTCTAAGACTAAGCCTCTTACAGCTTCATTTCCTCTTTCCTCCTACCCGGAAGTCTGAGATGAGGCCACTTGCAGCCCCTTTAATAATTCAGTAGACCTCTCTCATGCTCCTGAGTCCGCGTTGCCAACAGGGATTCAGCGATACACAACAGGGGGCCTTTTCATCCGTGCGCGTATCTCCTCTTCGGAAAGATTATTGTGATTCTTCTTTCTTCTTCTCGGTTCACGTGTGATCAGTAATTTTGTCAGGGAGGTTGTTAATGAATGAATAAACGGATATATGAATTAATGATAAATAAATGAAATGAAAGAGAGAAAATAAAAATCAAGGCATTCTGAGACGAATAAAATGCTTGTTCATATCTTTTATTTTCTGACAACTGGGAAAATAATAGTGTCATGAAAACACAACATTTCTATTTTATAATAATGATTATACTTCATTTACTAAATTTCATGTATATCGAATATGCGTTAAGCTGTTTTTAAGTTTTATTTTCAACATATTTCAATATCATATTTGCTTCAAAGGACGCGAGCATCATAAATTGAACTCCTAGAATTTATAAAACATTTTCTCTTTGAAAATATCCCTATATTTATTCATTTGATCATCTATATATCTACGTCTGTGTATACACAAATAAACATGCCATATGTGTGAGTATGATAGTGTGAGTGTGTGTGTGTGTGTGTGTGTGTGTATGTGTGTGTTGTGTGTGTGTTTTGTGTGTGTGTGATAGCGAAAGTGAAAGAAAAACAAAAAGCGAACGATAAAGAAAACATCGACAAAGATAAAGGAAAAAAATGTAAGGGCTGCAATCCGTCCTGAGCTGGCCTGAGTCCGGATAAGGGGGATCGTGAGCGCTTTCGAGAGATACCCCGAAAACTTGGTCAGGACTTGAAAGATGGTCGTTGCATCCCCCCCCCCATCCCCCACCCGTTGCTCTCCTTCGCCATGCTCTCTCACTCTCTCTCTCTCTCTCTCTCTCTCGCTCTCTCTCTCTCTCTCTCTCTCTCTCTCTCTCTCTCTCTCTCTCTCTCTCTCTCTCTCTCTCTCTCTCTCTCTCTCTCTCTCTCTCTCTCTCTCTCAGTGTGTGTGTGTGTGTGTGTGTGTGTGTGTGTGTGTGTGTGTGTGTGTGTGTGTGTGTGTGTGTGTGTGTGTGTGTGTGTGTGTGTGTGTGTGTGTGTGTGTGTGTGTGTGTGTGTGTGTGTGTGTGTGTGTGTGTGTGTTTATCTATTTATGCATATATATATATATATATATATATATATATATATATATATATATATATATATATATATATGCAAATATATATATATATATATATATATATATATATATATATATATATATATATATCATATATATATGTGTGTGTGTGTGTGTT
>NC_051389.1:26492621-26495121 GCF_015228065.2 Penaeus monodon
TTATTGTTGTCATCATCATTATTCTTATCATTATTATCATCGTAATTATCATTATAATACTATAGTCATAATTATTATTGTTGTTGTTGTTGTTGTTGTTGTTGTTACTGCTTTTGTTATTATTACTAATAATAATAATGATGATAATTGATAATTGGTCATTATCATTATTATTATTATCATAATTATCTTCATCATAATCATCTTGATTATCATTTTTTCGTTATTATCATCATTACAAATGCTACTATTATTATTCTCGTCATTAATATTATTTTCAATATTGTAATATGATCATTATTATTATCATTATTATCATAATTATTAACATTTATCTTTACTATTGTCATTATTATTATCCTTATCTTACTACTATGGTTTTATTATCATTATCATTTTTATTACTTTGTTACTACTCTCATCATCATCATTATTTCTATTATTGTATTTTTTATATCATCATCATCATTATCATTATCATTATCATCATCATCATCATCATCATCATCATCTTCAACATTATTACTATTACTATTATTATTATTATTATCATTATCAAAAACTTCCTACAATTGTTTCATTATCATTATCATTTTTATTAAGATCTTTATTATCACATCATCATTGTTACCATTATTATTACTATTATTATTATCGTTGTTGATGTTATCATTATAATCATTATTATTATTATTATTATTATTATTATCATTATTATCATTATTATCATTATTATTATCATTATTATTATTATTATTATTATTATTATTATTATTACCATTAACATTATTATCATTATTATCATTATCATTATTACTTGTCATATTATTATTATTATTATTATCATTATTACTATTATTATTATTATTATTATCATTATTATCATCAGTCATTTTATTATTATTGCTATTATTATCTTTATCATCGTTGTTAATACCATGATAATTTTTATCATTATAATCATCACCATCATTATTCTTATCATTATGGTTATCATTATTATCAATATCATTTTTGTTATTATCTTTATCATTATCATTATCATTATCATTATCATTATCATTTTAATTATCATTATCATTATTCTTGTCATCATCATCATCATCTTTATTATTATTTTTATTATTATTATTGTAGTGAACAGCTGCGCACTCGCCGACTCTAAGGCTGATCTCGCCAGGACTATGATCATCCTCGGGCACCAAGTGATTGAGGACAGGTCTTGACCTGGCATTTGCGCCTCGCCCACTAGACTCGAGTGCGACATCGTAAGCCGCGGCCAATGCCACATGAGCCGCAAGAGTGTTTACGGACTAATGTGAACTTGGTTATTTTTATGACCATAGGATGTATTTTAAACCATGTGTCATTACTTGGAGGGCGTTGAAGTCGCCAAGCAAAAAAATAAATATTCATTTGTTTTCCAAGTCAAATAACGTAAATAACGTAAATGCCGTTTTCGCTTAAATTGTGTATTACCTGTTTTCCTAAGTATCTTTTCCCTTGTATATTTTTTTCTATTATCCTATCTCTTCGGCGACGCTTCCATGGTTGTTTGGGTCCTTTGGATTGTTTGGACTGCCTGACTATTGGGTTGGTATTACGACACTTACTTTGCATATCTTCTTGTCGCGCTATGCCTGGGGCATGGCCTGACGGTCTCTTTCGGGGTATAAGTAACCTTGGTTTTGAGAGGGATGGAAGTTCGGTCCTGACTTCTATTGTTAACTGTGGTCCTGCTCTAGGTGTTTCTGGTGTGCTCTCGCTTTGTGGATTTACCTCGCTTCGCGCCAGGATTGCCGAATTTGTGTCTCCACAGAGTTAAGTATTATTTACGGTTGTGTGTAGGAGACACCTGGTCTCTTTTGGACCCTGACATATGACATGCTACATTACTATCTGTAGGGTGCACTCTTTCAAAATGTCCCAATGCAGCACTTTGTGAACTAAAAATTCATGAAAAAAGGCCCCACTTCGCATAGAAAACACTGTTGGTCCGTACCTGCGTGTCATTTAAATTTTTTTAAAAAACTGGGGCCCTCATTTAGTTTTTTTTCCCCTCCTCGGGGTCCGTACCTCCGGGGAAAATTTTTTTTTTTTTTTTTTTTTTTTTTTTGTCTTGCCCATACTTTCAGGGCTATTTTACTTTTTTAGTAGTTTATCAGCACTAGTTTTTTTAAACGTTAATCTCCATTTTTCGTTGGAAATTAACTTGTTTTAAATCAGGGATTGGTGTGTGTTCGTGCTAACCTCTGGGTAAAAAATTTTATGGATTGGATCCAACTTGGGGGTGAAATGTTAGTGAGTTTTTTAAGTATATCTGGTTGGTTTTCACGTGCACCTGTGTAAAATTTGGTGATGTCGCATCTAAAAAAAATTTCCCGTGACTAAATTTTACCTGTAGACCCCCCAAGAGTGCGTTTTTCCCCAAAAATAAATTAATCCCCTCGTAGAGTTTTTCCTCGTCCCATCAATGAACAATGATATTTACGCCCCTCTA
>NC_051389.1:26502621-26505121 GCF_015228065.2 Penaeus monodon
TATATATATATATATATATATATATATATATAAAATATATGTATATTATTATATATATATATATATGTATATATATATTATATATATATATATATATATATATATATATATATATATATATATATATATATATATATATATCACGTGTTTGCATACACACAAACATATTCACACACATACACCAACACACAGAAACACATACAGAAACGCGCGCGCGCATTCTTGCATACTTATGCACACACACACACATACACACACACACACAACACACACACCACACACACACACACACACACACACACACACACACACACACATACATACTAAACAACAATACACACAACATATACATATATATATATATAATATATATATATATATATATATATATTATATATATATATATATTAATATTTATTATATATTTTTATATATATATATATATTATAATTACCCATGTTTAATTCTTTACTGACTGGTCTTTAACTTCTGATTATACCCTTCACCAAGTATTTTTCTTAATCATTATAAATTCTCACCACATTTATCTAGGGTTTACTCACCACTGCCGTTAGTTTGATTTATCTGTTACTTGTTTATGCGTTTGGCGCTTACACTTTTGAAAAAAACAGTGATATTTTTCCGCTATCTAACATCCCCTATTAGTTCACCAACCCAACAAAATCACCCCCCCGAAAACCCCACAACAACAACACCCACACACCCATACATCCAACATTTTAATATAACCCAAAATATATATATATATATATAATACAAAACCAAATTTATATATCTAATTATTAATATTCCCTTTATTCTTATATATTCATTTATAATGTTAGTTTAACCCATTTGTTTTTTATTTATATAATGCTTTGCCCTAATTTTTTCTTTAATTTCTATCATTGCATAACCTTCGATAAAATTCGAAAAAACGTCAGGACGGTTTTGGGGCTAAATTTCCTTTTTTAACACCATTATATCTATACAGAACCACAGTGTAACGTTTCCTTAAAAATTTATTCCAATTTTTTCGCCAAACCTACTAAAAAACCGAAATTCAGAATTTCAAAGGGTTTTTTTGGGCCCCAAACATATTTTATCCCCTTGAAATATACAGCTCGTATCTTTTTTCCATTCCCTTGGTATTGCGGGGGTATATAAAAAACTGTTGTAATCTTTCTGAAAGTCCAAAGCTTGTCCCTCTCAAAGTCTGACATATATGCAATTCTTAATAAGGGCCCCCTTATTAATTAGCAAACCGGCATTTTTGTAGCAATTACACACCCCCCCAAAAACAATAACTTTTTATTTCGAAAATTCAAATCTTTTTCAGGGCTTTTGCCATTTCCACCTCCCCTCCCTCTAAAACCCCGATTTCCCCACCCCCAACCCCCAGGGGTTCCGGTATGCGCCCCCCCGGTTCCTCCCTTTAAACAGGCCCCCCGGGGAAACCCCCCCTTGTTTCCCAAACCCAGACCCCCCCCCCCGCCGGCCCGCTTTTCCCCGCCCGGGGCTTCCCCCCCCCCCCTTCTATCCTCACCTGTCCATATCACCCCCCCCCCCCCCCCGTCTTTCCCCTTCCCTTCCCCCCCCCTTTTCCCCCCCCCCCTTGTTCTAATCACCCCCCCCCCCGCTGTTCTATCCCCACCCTGTCTATATCAGCCCCCCCCCCGCTGTTCTATCCTCCACCCTGTCCATATCAGCCCCCCCCCCGCTGTTCTATCCTCCCCCCTTTGTCCATACCCCCCCCCCCCTGTTTTTCTTTCTGCCTTTAATCCCCACCTTTTTCATTTTTCTTTTGCAACAAAGCAATCTTTTTCCACTTAAACAATCCTGCCAAACAAAGAAATCTCCTTCTTTAGAAAGACTCCTCATTAAGGTCTGTGCGCCCGCGTTAGATCAAAATTCTAGATAAATTCGAAACCCCGGAAAGAATCCTTTATTAGGGAAAGGAGTCATTTACCTAAGAATGAAAAAATTACCTTTTAAGTAAAATGAAAATTTATTTTGGGAAATTAATTTATATTAAGAAACAATTCAGTGTTATAAGACCTTCGAAGGGAAAACCCTTACTTGGGAAATAATTTGGAAAATATATAAAATTTAATTTATTTTTTTTAATGAAAAAAAATTTTTTTTTTTTAAAATTATAAATTTCCTATTTTAATATCACCAAATAGCTTTCTCTTACATTACAATTTACCGGTAGAATATGAGAAAATATCCCGTTGTAAAATTATATCATATTTTTGTACACTTTATCACCATCATTATATTTGACGATCACGAAGTCGGGCGGAACGGAATAAAATTAGAAACACTAAGGGTATGAACTTACTCCCCCCCCCCCTTTCATGAATAAGAAATAGATGAATAGGTAAATAACAGTCAAGGGAAGGAAATGATGAGAGAACGTCAAGGTTAAAACGAATAAAAGAGCACCTCTGAACGGTTACAGGTGACGAATTTGTTTGTAGAAAAAAAAAATTGTAAT
>NC_051389.1:26560121-26567621 GCF_015228065.2 Penaeus monodon
TTTTTGATTTAAGGCCGCATTAATTGTAGGTGTTGCACTCTCTCGGCAGTCTGTTAATGAGTCTACGGAGATCGAGTGCCACTTTTCATTACAATGGCTCCTCAAAGTGACCATATTCTTTTTTTGTTTAATAATAATCAAAAAGTCTTAATATAAGTCAAACTTTTATTCCTTTTTCCTTATCTGAATTTGGCCTTTTTTAATAAGAATTTTATAGCAAATCCTTCGACACAACCGAACTTCCTAGTTACTCTACTCTTGGTCACACATATATTAAATAACCCAAATCCCACAAAAATAATTAGGGCATACCTGAGGTCATACCTGCGGAGAGCCTGGAGAAGCATCGGACTGGGTTGTTCTCTCTCTCTCCTTTGTTTGCCTCAGTGACTATAGAAACGGTGTCGCATTGTGATTACTGTGAGATTTCTCTCACTGTAGTAAAAGACGCATATGAAATGGTTTTCCAAAAAATTTTTAAATTTCCCTGGCTATATATTGAAACATTTTTGGGGGCCAAAGAAGGGCCCCCAGGGGCCCCGGGTTCCCGTCCAAAGGGCGCTCTAATATCTCTTTAATTTGTTCTCACACTTATGACGGGGAATATTAGCTTATTTCTAATACCATACCATTAACAACAAACCTTTCATGTGATGCCTTAGTCACAAAATTTGTAAGAAAGACTAGCCAATAATTTGAATAAAGTGAAAATGCCGCACGAAAGTTGCGCTCTCCAGTGCTGCCAGTGAGTCCCATAGCTCCGGCAACTTCATTCTCTCTCTCTCTTTCTCTCTCTCTCTCTCTCTCTATCTCTATATATCTCTCATATTGCGTGTGTCTCTATATATCTTTCATATTGCGAGAGAGAGAGAGAGAGAGAGAGAGTGGGCAGGAGAAGAAAAGAAGAAAGGGAGAAAGAAAGGCTAGAGGGAGAAAGAGGATATGGGGAGAGAACGAGGATCAAGAGAGAGGGAGAAAGAGAGAGAATGGGGGGAAAGGGAGCGAGAGAGGGAGGAAAGAGGGAGAAAGAGAGAGAAGGGGGAGAGGGGGAGCGAGAGAGAGAGAGGAGACAGAGATGGAGAGAGGAAAGGGAGGGGGACAGAGGGAAACAGAGAGAGTGAGAAGGAGAGTGGAGGGGGAGAGAGAGGATAGGAGAGACAGAGAATGGGGAGAAAGGGAGCGAAATTTGGGAAGCCCAAACAAGAAACACTTTAAAAATAAAGGGGGTGCCCTTAGATTGATGATGTACACTTTGACCTGCCGATCTTTGACTAATTAATAATATACTTACTTAATAGTGATCTCCGGTATATAATAATCGAAAAAGACATACTCTTTTGGAGGCCATTACACGATGTGAAATCCTCGTGTTTATCTTCCTGCTCAGGCTACATACATACAAGTATAGAATGTGTATGTATGTGTGTATCAGACGTCATGTAGAAGCTCCCTAAAATTGGGAGGCCGGGGGTTGATTTCGCCTCCCTTACCTGCCAGTAAAAAACAAAAAAAAATCCGGGGTAGCAAGACAAACGGCGTAGAAAAAGCTTTTAAACCTTTTTTTTTCCTGGTTAGAGACGTCGCCGTAAAAAAGGGGCCATCTTTTTGGAGAAAAAAATTCACCCTGGGCTGATACAAAAAATTTTTTAAAAACACAAGAAACAACATGCTATCTAAAACGGGATAAACTAAAAATTTTACGCTGCTAAACTAAAAAACCAAAAGAAAAAGCAATGAAAGGAAATATTTCCTAGTTTCGGGGCCAGGAAAAACAGTCCAAAAATCAAATCTCCCGGGGAGGCGGGAGAGGCTTGGGGAAACCGGGGTGAAAAATTAAATTTTAAGGCCCCCGCTCACTTCTTCAAAAAAACAAAAACCCCTTTTGGGAAAATATGAAAAAATTTAAATGTTTTTTTAAAACTTCTCTAGGGGTAAATTTACTTCTCTAGAGTCCTTTCACAGTAGCACGAATACTAGCAGTAGTGGTACAAAGAAAATAGCAGGGGTTTGGGTTAGTAAGAGCAAATGCAGTAATATAGCACTACACAGCAGTAGTGTGGGAAAGAGCAATAGCAGTGGTTGTAGTAAGAGTAATAGCAGTAATGATAGCACTAGCAATAGCAGTAGTGGTAGCAAGAGTAATAGCAGTAATGATAGCACTAGCAATAGCAGTAGTGGTATCAAGAGCAATAACAGTAGTGGTATCAAGAGCAATAGCAGTAGTGGTAGCAAGAGCAATAGCAGTGTGGGGAGTAAAAAGAAAAATGGGCGAAATTTATAGCACTAGCACTAGCATTTAGTGGTAGCAAGAGTTTAGGGTAAGGAACACGCCCCAATACAGTAGGGGAAAAACAGTGGCAATGAATTAGAGTTTAGCACGAGCGGTAGGCGGAGAAGCGTGTGGTAGAAGTAAGGGTGGTACGAGACACAAGTCAATAGATGCAGAAGACGTAAGAAGTAATGCAGAACAATGAATAACCAAAGGTAGAAATAACAATAGTGAAATTTTGCTGGGAAAGCAAAAGGAATTGGCTGAAAGGGTTTTAAAAACAGTCAAAAAAATAAATTTTAAAAAACAAAAAAAAAGTAAAAGAGACGGGGGACAATAAAAATCCCAAAAGGCCCTCAGAAAAGGGGGCTTTTTAAAGGTTCAGTAAATGTAAAATTTCATAAAATTCTAAGTAAAAGGCAAACATTCAGCAGCAAAAGTCACGAGTAAGTAAGAAAGATTAAGAATGATAAAATGACATGTAAAAAGACATCGTATTTAAAGTGAACATCACTGGATATAAATTGGTTTTTAAAAAAAGTTTTTTCATTTAAATTTTAAATTTTTAACGCTTTCCTTTTTTTTCGTTGCCTTATTGGGTTTTTATCCCCTCACCCCCAGATTACCCCAACCCGGGGCATGTGGGCAGAAAAAAGAATCAGTATATCCTTTGGTGTAGTATTTGCAGAGAGGGGGATGTGACACAAAAAAAATCCAGTTAACACTTTTTTTTTCTTTTTGTATCATTCCCGGGAACTCCCGGGAACAAAAACTATTAGAATTGTTAGTAATAGGCTATTTTTTAAATGAAAAAATTTAAAATGGGCAAAATTTTTAAAAACAAAAAATTTTGGAAGGACCCGTGAATTTGTAACAACATACTTTAATAAAGTGAAATGATAAAATAAGTTCTTAATACAACGTAAAAACATAAATTAAAGAATTCATTCAAAGCAGCGATCCTTCAAAACTGTTGTATCACGTCACGAACTGAGAAATCTTTTCTAAAAAATATGTAGGGGGTAAATGTGATTTTTTAAAAAAAAAAAATTTTAAAAACTAAAAACAAAAACCCGTGACCCAAAAAGAGGGACAGTAAAAACTAACAAACAAAATAAAAACAAACCCCCAAAACAAAAAGGGGGGTGAGGGTAAACTACAGGCATCATGCGCAGGTGATACAGGTGCGGACACTTGTTATATGTGGAGGGAAAACTGGAGTGCCATACCCCCTCGGGGGTACAGTGCTTTTCCGCGAAAAATTTCCCTAAAATTCGGAAACCTCTTCCGAAGCGTTTGGTGGCCCAGCTTTTAAAATTTCCCGCGCAGGAGGGCCCAAAAGGGGAGTTGAAAAATTTTTTTTCCGTACTTTTTTTTTTTTATTATTTTTAATTATTATTTTTTTAAAAAAATTATTTTTTTTTTTTTATTATTACTGATATTATCATCATCATCATTTTTATTATCATCATCATTATTATTATTATTTTTATTATTATTATTATTATTATTATTTTTTTAATTAATTATTTTTATTATATTTTTATTATTATTTTATTATTATTTTTTTTTATCTTGTGCTTTGTTTACTTTCTTCAGTGCTTTCTAGATGAAGGAGGTGCTTTGGGTTTCGGATTCTCACAAAAACCGCCTGAAATTATTTTGTAGGGGGCTTTTTGGTTTAATACAGTTCTTTACTCTTTACTATGCATTATAGATTAATACATAATACGTTCATTAATACATAATACGTTCATTAAAAACATTTAGTTAAATCAAGCACACGATTTTTTGCATTTACATCTATTATTATGGTTGAAGACTGAAATTTTTAACCCTTGAGAAAAAAAATTTACTTTGACTTTATTTTCTACCTTTTTTTTCTACCTACTCACCCATAAAGAAAAAAAAAAGCAGAGAAACACAGTTGATATATTTAAAATTTTCGGGAATTTCCAGCAAACATTGCCCCGCCCCCCGGGAAAAATTTTCCCCAAAAGCAAAGGCCCCAGGCTCCCTGTTAGTTATTTTTTCCAAGATCATCATGTACCTGTTTTCAGAAAATTTCCCGACAAAAAAGATATGTTTTTTCTGTTTTTTTAATCATTTGACATTTCTGAGTGAAAGCCGGGCAGAAAAAAAACAACGCAATTTTTAAATTTTTTAAAAAGATTTCAACATAAAAATAGTTTTGTTCGCAAGTCATAAGATCTTTAGAACATTATTAGACTAAACCTGAAAATGTTCGCTGCACTACATCTTATGTTTAACAAAGCGAAAATCTACAATGCGTAACAAAAAAAAATCTTAACAGAAAGTGAGCGCACGTCTGTATGTGTGTGTGTGTGTGTGTGTGTGTGTGTGTGTGTGGTGTGGTGTGTGTTTTGTGTGTGGGGTGTGGTTTGTGTGTGTGTGTGGGGTGGCATATTTTTAAAAACTTCATATAAAAGCTCCCAATTTCATAAATGGAATATTCAAAATATGCGAAGAAAAAACCTAGAATTTGCCAAAACGGTTCCATACCTACAATACGGCTGTTAATAAGACGCGCTTTGCCTGCATTATTTTGAATTAAACATGGGAAAAATTTTTTTCGTATATGAAGCGGGATTATTTTTTAATTTTTTATCTCCATTTTACGTAAGTGAATTTTAACTAATATAGAAAATGAATTTGTCAGCCTATATCCTATATACATGTATGTATCCATTTGTTAGTCTGTGTAAAAAAATTTTTTAAAAAAATTATTCCCCTTTTTTTTAAATTTGTCATTAAAACGCAAAGGGGAAATTTTGGAAAAGGGTTTTTTTCATTTTATTGTAATTTATTTTAGAGTCATGTAAGATATGATGCACTTTTCTTTCTGTTTCTGAACTTTTGCATGAATACAACCAGTCCTTAAGGTCTTTTCAAGGGAAATAGTTAAAACCATGAGACAGTATAAGTATGATAATATATCTATGGTTATTAGTAGATGGGAAAAAACGGGGGGGGGACGCTGTAGGGATTCGGTTATCACGACTAACGTCAGGAAGTTGTTTGCAAGGCAACTCTCTCTCTCTCTCTCTCTCCCTCTCTCTCTCCCTCTCCCCCCCTCTCTCGCTCTTCTCCTTCAAACCTCTCTCCCCTCTCTCTTTTCCCCCTCTCTCTTCCCCTCTCTCTCCTCTTTCTCTTTCTGTCTGTCCATCTATCTCTTTCCGTCCTTCTCCCTCACTCCTTACGAATTCTTCATACGAATCTGAAGATTCATCCGACACGTTTGCATACCCACAGCATCACTAGAGAATCCTAAGGTGGTGAAAAAATCCCCAAGTGAATGGCCCGGGGAAAAAAAAAAGCATGGCATGTAGGATTTGCTTAATGCTAAGTGTAACAGAACATCCCTTTCCACTAGCATTATATGACTGTAGTCTCAGCCAGTCATGCCAAAGGTCAGATAGAAGAGAAGGCTTAGTATCAATTATGCAAGATTTAAAACGTCCCTGAGGCACAAGAGGCAACGCAGGTTTTCTGGTATTATTTTTGGTCATCTGGGTGTAAAGAGAGAGCGAAAGAGAGAGGTGGGGGAGAGAAAGAGAGAGAGAGAGAGAGTTACAGAGAGGATAGGGGGGGGGAGAGAAAAGATAGTTTTTAGAGCGGAAAAGAGAGAGAAGAGAGAGAGGGGGAAGAGAAGAGAGAGATTGCCGGGCAAATTTATAAAGGGGGTTTTTAAGGAAAAAAAACGAACGTTCCTCCCGGCAACACTTTTTGGAAGAAATAAGGTCAGTAGAAGAAATATAATTTTGGCTATTATCTTCAGGGCAAAGCTTGTGCTCTACCAAAGGAGCTCTGACCTTTCGTTTTTTGTGGTGGTTTGTTTTGGTTTGTTTTCTAATAGGTTTGGTATTTTTTTATTCTCCGAGTGACTGCGTACAAGGGCTCATGTTTATTTATTTACAGAAATTGCAACCCTAACCCACCATGACCTCTTTTACTGAAACTGAACCGATAAGAAAAAAATGGTCAGGATACGTATCTTTCATGCAAGTAAAACATGGAAGAGAGTGAGGTAAAAAATCTCCAGCCCGCAGGGCAATGATTTAGAAATGAGGGGCGAATCGGGCTTTAAGAATTTATGGTTCCCCCAGCGGGGGTCACAGACGGCTTTATTGGCCCCGAGGGGAAAGGTTTTCCCCGAGGGTGCGTTCCCTTTGCCCGGGGCCCCGCGGGGGAAACGGCGTCCAGGGAAAATTTCCCTAGACGTCGGATTTTCCCCCCGTCGCCAAAGGTGCCAAATAGGGATTTTCACTTCGTTAAAGTTTTTATGCTGTTGCCAAGGGGGGGTTTGCATCACTTGGGTCTCTCCCTCATTATCCTCAACATTATCATCTTCTGTCAGTCCCGATACTACGATGAGAGTTTTTTGAAAAAAAATAATTACATTCATTTTCCCAAACCCAAAGGGAAAAAGGAAAAAAAAAGTAATGTATTAATAAAAACCCAAGGAAGTTTTCATAAAATACTTTCTGTTTTTTTCTGTCATCATCTATCTCTTATATTAAAAGGTGTGGTGTGGGGGTGGGGGTGGGGGTGTGGGTGTGGGGTGGGTTGGGTGGTGTGTGGGGGGTGGGGGTTGTGGGTAAGAATAAGTATATAAAAATAAATAAATATAGAATAAAAGAAAATTTTAAATATATAAGTAAATATATATTTAAATTTTAAAATTTTATATATAAATATAGATTATATAGAAAATGGGGATAACATACACACAAAAATTTTACCCCACACAACAACACACACACACACACACACACATAATATTTTATATTAAATATTTTTTAAAATTTATATATATTATATATATATTATAATTTTATATAAAATAATATATATATATCATATGTTTTGTGGTGTGTGTGTGTGTCTGGGGCGTGGTGGGGTGTATTTTATAAATAATATATATATAAAATATATTTATATATTATATTAAAAATATATAAAAATATATATAATATATTATATGAATTTTATAATATTATATATTTAAATAATATATATATAATTTTTTATATAATGAATATACATATATATATAAAATATAAAATATATATATATAATATATATATTATATATATATAATATATAAAAGTATATAATCCCATTTTACGTTAAAAAGATGGATATATACACACGCCCCATATAATATATACATAAATATATATGGGAAAATATAAATATATGTATATAAT
>NC_051389.1:26577621-26587621 GCF_015228065.2 Penaeus monodon
GCCTCTCTGAACCAGGTGTTTGGTTGTTAATTTTGATTTCGCTTTCATGACCTTGCTGTTTAAAAGTCTTTTTTTCATACTTGAGTAAATTTTAGCAAACTATTTACACTTAGCTACTAGATTTATTCAAACAAACGATATCCCGTGAACGATATCCCACCCAATCGTAGTAAAATATTTTAACTTTGCGAAGTATAATGGTTTAACCCTTCACTGTATTTTAATCTACAGTCCTTTAACTACTTCTTTATCTTTCAACGTTACTTCTAGCTTCTTTAGTGTATCTATTAGTGTATCGTTGAAAGTTCCCAGTGTACCTTTTACATGTTCAAATGAACAATATTAATCTTATTTTATAGTGATATATATGTCCTTCGAGAGTACCTGGTGCGACATCCTTCTGATAACCGGAATGGGCTAACGCCTTCAGCCCCAGAAGCGAGGATTAAAAGATAAAAATACCTGTATTGAATTCTTTCCGCAAGGGAGATATTAAATTCTATGGTGGCGCTTCCTAAAGCTGAAGATGCAGGGAGATGGAAGGAGAGAATTGATGGAGAAAAATAAAGGGATGGATGGTAAAAGGAGGTGGAATAAGGGAAGAGGCGGTTAGATGGATCATGCTTATAGGATCACGGGAGGCAGGGTGTATTCAACAAATTGTTTTTTGTTTTTGTTTTTGTTTTTTGTTTTTTAGAAAGATAACTGAAGCAATATCTTCTATGTATCGCAAGAAGAAAGCATTAAGGCTCATACAGTGAACAGCTGATCACGTTGGAAGGTGATGTTAGTGTGGTTCAGACTGCAGGGAGCGTGCGCTGATATCGGCATGTAATATATATATGTCACTTTTTAATAGATTTTATTTGTCTCGTACTCGGAGTAATATATACGTGTTTAGCTTATAGTGACATGTGGTATCGAAGGCAGTACCATCAGCCCATTCATTTCCCATAATATTATCATACCTGGAAATCTAAATTCAGGGATACTAGATCAGAGTTCGTAAGTTTAGCAATATTTATTCAATATTTTTTACCTGACAGGGTTGTTTTGGAATAAATGACGATTTGGAGGTTAAGTGAGAAAGGAATTTATCTCGTACAAGTAGTTCTGTTTAGAACGATCAGTGTTTGGAGTCTTCTCAAGTAAAGTTGGATCAATACACCACAACCTTGCCGTGGCCACTCCGGTATCGATAAATCCATCGTCTCCAGCTCAAAGACCTGGATAGTTATTGACCTAATGCCTTGAATATAAAAAGTGAAGTAAATTATGTATCCTGCTCTGAATTTATTACTTGCAGATCTTCTAAGGGCTTGTGTGTCATAGAGAATATGCAAATTAAGGAGAGTAATTCCGCGAGGGGAATGTTAGTCTCAAACATAGATGACCACCTGGGATAGGTCTCGAGACACGAATGACGGAAAATCAAAGTTCCTAAAACTAAAAAATCTTCAACTCTGCGGAATGCAACGAACCCACCGGTTCAGTCGTGGAGTCTGGTGTTTCAGCAGCACGGAAACATCCAGGTGAACAGTATTGCGAAATGCTCGAGGTTCAAGTCTCAAATGTTTCAAATGCTGTCAGAATGGCTCGTTCAGAACCCAGGGAGACTATTTGCTGCTGTTCTTCGTGTCATGCAAACCGGAACGGAAGACGAAACCTTCCTTTTCACCGATTCGAAGAAACCTTGAAAGGAAAAGCTAAGTTGTAATACACAAAACTAATTGTAAATTCAACGTGGACAAGTAATGACGAATCATGCCAAACGACTACAGCGAAAATGCGAATTAGGATCTAGACATTAAAGAAGGCTCACTCTTTTCGCAGATTTAAGACCTTAGTTAGTCCCTTTATAATTTTCTGTGACCCTTACATTTATTATATAGGGATAATTTTCAAACAGTGCAATTCTAATATTTGGTTACATTATAATCTAAGCGTGCGTTGTCATAAGTATAATATAAAACGCGTATAAGTTACAGTTGCAGAAAGAAAAGAAATTTGCATCACATTTATTTATATAAACTACTGGCTGACATTTGCTTTCCACAAATAGTTCAAGATAAAAATTGCCATATAAAATATCAACGGAAAAATGTTATTACAAAGCTTCCGACTACAAAATCTGACGGATCTCTCAGTGTCTGATAGAAAATGTATAAAATTTAACAAACAATCCATATCTTGATATATTTCAGGACTCTAATACTGTAACTACATATAGCACTTACTTCAAATAACTAGTTTAGTATGGATAGCTTCTAATTCATGGCACTAAGAAATTTAGTAATGCCTAACTGTTATATATAATGCTAATATGACTTCATATTAACTTCTACTGAATAACTTTAAAATCAATTAAGTAAATTATGTGTTATGACTGTTGTTATATGTACGCTACAATGAATTATTAAAGAAATAGTATATAGAATACTATTTTCTATAATTATTGCCATTGTTTATCATACCATACTTATAAGCAATTTGAACTCTATATATATTGAAAATATGAAGAATGCAGGGAGCAGCCAGTCAAGCCAATAAAGTTTACTTTTGTGGTTATATATTAAAAAACGGGATACACTAAGCAGGAAACTGTCATTCACGTTTGAATAAATCAGCTGGGTCATGTGAAAGACAACTCAGTTAAATATCTTAAAATGTGCATTCAATGACTCCAGTGGTCGACGTAGCAAATACCAATAATCCCCAGTAGACACATGCTAAAAAGATAATGCTAACAGACCTCCCTAGCGATTACTATAGAAAGTACCAGTCCAAGATCTTCTCTTGCAAGTTTTCTAGGTGGTGAGATTGTCCTTTGCCGGAGCGCAAAGCATCTTTTGCGAGGGGCCACATTGAATGCTTGATGCTATCCAGTTACTTGGCAATAAGTATTTTTGTTTTTGAATTATTAGAGAACCACTGCTTGTACACATTGTTAATGTTACTGCATAATAGGTATATTCTCGGTTTCAAGTGATGTAGAACCTAGAATAAGGAGTACATGGCAGCTCTAATACCAATTTGGTTTCGTCTATTATAATTGCTGTAATACTCCTGTTACAAGAGAGCTAGAGACAGATACCATGTGAAGTTTAATGTTGACACATGCATTTAGCAATAATTAACGATAATGGCGCTGTTGCTATGGGGTCGCTACGTCTCTTGCACGACAATCATTTTTTTATTTGAAACACTCTCTATGGATATTTATGTTCAACAAATGTCTCTCAGAGGATCATTCATGTATTGTGGTCATATACTGTGTGGGTCGTTTCTACTTTTTGAGTAGAGGACAGATGTTCCGAGACACGGCCAACTGACCACGTTCCAAGAACTCGGTACTTTTGAAATTCCTGTGCATGTATTACAAAGATAACAAGGCTAGACCGTAAGACCAGGTCCGTCTCACAGTAATAAGTAGTCCTTTAAGAATATACAAAAAATATGCAGATCCTAAACATGGTGGAAAATTATCAACAGGACGATTTTGTTTAGGAAGACCTGCCAGCAATTAAGTAACACCTACAAAATATGTTTAGATATTTTGAAGACGGGTTGTATATAAATCCCACAACTTCAAGCCTGATACATTCAACAGACCTAAACACACCGGTAAGTTTGCTCTTCAAGCTTTATGCCTTATATTTTCTAAATTTTCTATCAGACACTGAGAGGTCTTCAGATTTTGTAGTCGGAGGCTTTGTAATAACTTTTTTCGTTGATATTTTATATGGCGATTTTTATCTTGAAATATTTGTGAAAAGGAAATGCCAGCTAATAGTTTTTATATATAAATGTGATGCAAATACATTTTAAAATACTGTGTACTAAGAAAAGATTTTGTCATATAAGTTATGGTTGTTAGTAAATACATGACGCTACATATTCCTGTTTCAAAGAATTCAGTTTTGCCAGACCGTGTACAGGGTATTCCGTGGTATAACACAATGAATGATATTACAGCTCAAGAGGAGGAGATGCAAGGGGTGTGACTACAACCAATGGTGCTGTTGACGCCATCATCGATGCCAGTACCACCGCCCCCATAGTGTGATAACACTCCATGCAGTAAGTTGCACTTCTTACGACAATCAAATTCTGATAATATAAGCATCTTTATTAGGATTTATAAGTATACCTCTAAATCTTCTTATATGTTCACTTTTAATTGTATCACGTTAGTTTGAGTATTTCTGTGTTTTTACTTTTTTGTTTTTGCTACATCTCGTAGACAGTTCCCAACAACTTCTAAATTTATCAACACGGAAGAGTGTTTTGCTATTCACAACTTCTAATTGTCATAATAGAGTCAGTGACGAATTGTGAAAGTAGATTTAATATCTCATGGTTTTTGCGAGCAAGTAGCAGAATTATTCCCTAGCTAAAGAAATTACCTTCTACAGAGATCATTGTGAACTTGGCTGAACAACTAGCAAATAGATCAGTTGCTGCATGACTTAACGTGATAGTTGCTTTAGATAAAGATTGAATTCTGCTGTAGATAAAACTGAATTTGTGAAAGAAACGAATCACACTTGTGACGTCTTTATTAAAACAACACTATGTCATAATATGTTTGTGATTCAGCAGATCAAGAGAAAATTTTTAAGTAATCAGCTTTCTAGACATGATTGTGAACGTTATTGCAAAAACTAATATATACACTAATATATGAAGCGTAAAACTTAAATTTTAATAGCTAGCTTAGAATGTGTGAAATGTCAGAAATTAATTCACTTAAAATTACTTAAACAGCCTTGAAAATTTTGCGTTCTACACAGCAATCGCGGACACAAAAAGGATTATCCCAATGCGAAATTGTTGAGGAGGCATTTCGAGTTGCATGTAAACCAGTCTTTTGAAAATTTCAAAATAAGATAACTGCATTGACAATTTTTAGGGCCTTTTGTTTGGGGCCAAAATTATAAATGAGTCAAGCACTAGTACTGTCGACAAATATCCATGTGTTGGCTGTTTATTAGTTTACCCTCGGAGAATGGCAGAATTAGTCAATAATAATAATAATAATAATAATAATGATAATAATAATAATAATAATAATAATAATAATAATAATAATAATAATAATAAAATAATATAATAATCTAATTAATCTACTATTCTATATCTATATCTATATCTATATCTATATCTATATCTATCTATCTATCTATCTATCTATCTATCTATCTATATCTATCTATATATAGGCACATTGGTACGGTTGTTAAATATAAAGTCTCCTGTCCTTTGGCAGTTTATATGTAACATCAGAGTTTCTTCTGTACCGTGATTTTATAGAAGGGAACTATGAACATGTACTTACATAAAATATCTCGCATGCTAAAAGTACTGGCATTGTTAAAGAATCATTTAAAAAAAAAGTATGACTAATCTCTCCGCTTAATTCGAAATTACAGAAGTATTGAAAATAATGACTGAAATTATTAAACATGAGAAAGAAGTAAATACATATGTACTGTAAGAAGGTTGTATATTTGTTTATTTTATTTTCAAATTATTCTTTTTGTGTACATTTGCAAATAAATTAGAAATTGAGTATTTCCTACCTTTGTAATAATTTCTTTCACAAATATCACTTGCAATTTAATAAAGAACTTCAGGTTGATTATAGTGTTCTCTGTATAATATTTAAACATTAATGTTCATTTTAATTATCAGGACACGTTAAGTACTAGCAACGACATAATAGTCTAGCAGACAAAATATTGTTTACATTTTACATGTCATGACAGCGTTCCGTGACGTCACTAGTACTGTCACCTTGAGGCCACCAGAGGACTAAACTGGGTATAGCATTTCTTACTGAATGAAGCTGAAGGTGTTGCATCTTTTTGTTATATAATCTTTGCTGATAATAAGGACAGATGTAATGCAGTTGAGGGACGGCAGGCTGAGCATGTTATTGTGATTAGATTTTTGATAGAATATTATGCAAAGTGGGATTGGGGATTCCTCCTTATGGTCTACCTTTTTCAAAGGGCTTTGGGAGTGAAAGAAGCCTTCTATCTGTGAGGTACAAATAGTCGAAGGTGTTAGTAAGGAGTCCTTCTGTTGACTTCTCTTTTCAACAATGATGTTGGAGTTGGCATTTGATTCTGTCAATGCAAATACCTTTTTCAAATCAAGCTTAATAAGAGCAATTTAATGGACATTTTGGGTGAATCTGTGAATGACGATTTTACCAGAGGTGACTAGTTTGCTAAAACCAAGTAGATGTGGATAAAGTCTAGGTATTTTGTGCTTGAGGTAAGTCAAAATCACTCATTCATTTGTCTGTAGGACTTTGGCCTTGAGGCTTTGCGGATGAGCATGTTTCCAGGGTGATGCATAATGAAATATGTTCATGAGACTTGGGAGGTGCCGTATCTTGGATACATATCTGTAAGGTATAAGACATTGCTAACTAAATTATGGGGTTGTTGGCCTTTTGGGGAATCATGTTGCGTAGGCTGTCTTTGAGATTGCTAGGAACCAATGTAGCCATCTTTCATCATTTTTAGTTCTCGGTTTTTGCTTTACAAGATCAATGGTTTCTCAATGTAATCAGAGATTGCCATCAGCGGCAATTTTTCGTGGGTCCCTATTTATCATGTGCAATTTGTGACGAACTATTAACCCTGTTCTACCAGTAATCCGTTTAATGTTTTTTGTGTGGGTTTAGTAACCAACAAGGTTTTATTAGCTGTATGAACATTTGCCAATAAGAGATCTCCCTCTGACTGTCATATACTGTGTATCAGTTATAAGTTGTGACGTAGCTGGCAAGTATTAGCTCTTGTTGATGAGTCCAATTAACTAATTCTGTGTACCACCGTGATGAAAGTGATGCCAGTTTAGGAAAGGTAAAGGGAGAGACATGAGCATAATAATAATAATAATAATAAAATACATAATATATATATAAAATACATAATATATATATAAATATAAATATATATATGTAAATATAAATATATATATATATATATATATATATATATATATATATATATATATATATATATAGCCACTGGGTTGTGGATGATAGATGGTATCAATTTTCTAATGAAGGAAAAGAGTAAAATTATGTCTAAAACACCACTACGCCACATGAGAGCATTAATTACTCCTTTTGAGCATTCTACTGGGAGGCAGATAATCTTTGAGGTGTCAGTATCGTTTCTAGTGGCTCATTAGTTCTGATTAGCATGTTATTAAAAGACTACTCTCGGTCAGCAGTGACTTTACGTATATAAATAACAGCCTGAGATCTGCAAAATTAGAGAAATCACTTGTTTCAAATGTAAAGAAATTGCTAATATTATATTTGAGATATGTGAGGTGTTAGGCTTCAAGACCGCAAGTGTTTTTGGCATGTATCAGCAATCTCTGAGATTGTATGCGGCATGCATAATTTTTGGAATCAAGGGAATTTAACATTTTGATATTCAATAAGTAGTGTTTCTTGAAGAGGGGCCCATATGATTTCTTGGCATTGGATCTGTAAGGTTATATGACAGAGGAACCCAAATGAGGCCACCCGTGAGGCGGGAGACTTCAGGCTTAGAGGCCAAGGAAAATGAGGGGGCCCCGTTCGTTCCTCGAAAAGGGAGTGAGGGGACCAAGCTGAAGGCTCAGAATCCACACGACCTCACAAGCCAACTATCCCCGGAGATGCAGGCCTACCAGGAGCGTGACCAATACGAAGATACATGACAAAAAAATACAAAAAATAATCCTAAAATGAACAACAGAAGCTGTGCAGAAGGCACCAAAGTAAAACAAGCTATTACGTAAAAAAGTGTCAGAAGGGCTTAAGAACTAATAAAAATACGCCAGAAGGGCTTAAGAAAAACAAAGTGTGGCAGAAGGGCATAATTAAAGACAAGAAAAAGTTAAAAAAAGCAAAAGCTCAAGTAAAATAGTAAAGCATGAATAAAAGAAACGAGTAAAAGCGTAAGATAAAAAGTAAGTAAAAATCAGAATAAGTAAAAAGTAAAAGACAAAGCACACATGGTTCACGGTAAAATGTTATGTAAAATAATAAAACGTCCAGCATAGATACACCTAGGCAAGTAAAAGGGGCAGTACAACCTTGTTTCAGCATCCACGGTGTAAATCCAGGTAAAGGTAAATCCAAAGGGGTAGTCAAAACACAGTCACAGTATCCACTTCATTTATTCAACAAAAAACAGGGGGTTACATCAACTTACGCGGACGGAGGCGTAGCACAAAAAAGTATTAAAATAATAAAAAGGAAATACTACAATAAAAGAAAACATACAAAAGATAAAACCATAAATAAAATCATTAAAACATCCAGCAAAAGCAATGAGAAAATTACAATTATCATAAAAAATACGTAAACCAGTCTGCTGCGATTCATTAATAAAAATAATGAAATAAGTTACTTTCTTTCACTGTAAAAGAGAGATTAAAAGAATGAATAAGTAAAAATAGACCATTGAAAAATAAAACTGAATTTAAAATACAAGAGATAAAAAAAGAGATATTCGCAGCAGATGTGGATGTCCCCGTTATCCGCACATTATGTGAAGCATTGTAAAAAAGAATATGGATAACGGAAGGATCAATAAAAGTTTTATTAAAAAAGTACAAAAAGGTGTAAAATAAACGTAAAATACATGTAAATAAAGCCAGCATAAAACATAGATAAAAATAATGTGAAAAATGAGGCTGGCAGAGGGAAGTGGTCCGGCTGTGCTCGACTCGCCCTGTGGATTACGGTAGGATGCTGGGTAGGATAGGGGTAGGATGGGAGCAGGAGAGGATAGGGTTAATGGTAAGGGGTAGGGCAAACGGGAAAAAGGAATGGAAAAGGGGAAATCAGCGCAGAAGTAGAAGATAGAAGGAACAAGAAGAGGGTGCGAATAAGAGGGGTACGAGGGGAAATGCGGCAGGATACAGGGTAGGATAGGGATAGGATAGAGGCAGGATAGTATAGGGATAGACATAAAAGGTAGAACAAGCGAGGAAAACGAGTAGAAGAGGGAGAAACTACCGTGGAAGTAGAGAGAAGGGAGAAAGCGAGGGGAAGGAAGAGGGTCCGAATAAGGGCACGAGAGGGATAGAAGGATCGGGGCAAGGAAAGGGGGGGGATAGGTGTTGGTCGGGGGGGGGGGGTGAAAACCTCACAGATCTCTTTATAGATGTATTTTATTGTATTTACGTTACATTATAGAAATTTAATTTCAGCATTTTTGCCTGCTTTACCTGAATAAGGTTATTAGTTCTTAATGGGAATTCTTCGTGGCGACTGTAGTTCTAGAGGAATGAAAGCAGCAGAGTGCCCTTCCTTTAAAATTCAGATCTCTGTATGCGAGCATCTGAAGTTTTAGTGTTATTTCTGATAATTGGGCGAGGTGTTTGGCGGAAAAATCAAAGGCCTGGTCACCTAGTGGCGGGTGAGTCGGTCATGTGTTCCAGGTGGGATGTTGCTACTGTGGCAGACTGTTATGAATGTATATATTTCATGGGTCTTTTCATAAGAGCTTCTAGGGCCATGGTAAGAATCCGAAAGTAATGTATCCCTGGATCAATGTCAGGGAGAGAAGTTTCAGCCATTTGTGAGGGGAATTGCAATTTGTGAGGGTTCTTTGGGCCAGGGAATGAGGCTTGGGAAGCGGACGTGGAAGAAAGGATTTCTACCGAATAAGGAAAGAGGGCAGAAAGAGCTGGCCGTCTCTATGCTGTCGCCAATATCAGAGGATGAACTTCCTTTAGAGGTTTGTATGGAACACGATAGTCTCGTTATCCTTTAGGGACATATAATTCTATGTGTGATGCTTTGCATTGTAGTTTGGTCACTTTGTATTTTCTTCATAACCTTTGAGCTTGCAGACACATTGCATGGTATCAAGAAAGCTAAGGTTTTATATATACGAATTATCCAGCTAGTCGAGAAAGTGCGAAGCTTCGTGTCAAGGTAGTACTGAGATACAGAGAGAGAGAGAGAGGGGAGGGG
>NC_051389.1:26592621-26605121 GCF_015228065.2 Penaeus monodon
TTGGTTAAAGATTTTTCTTTTTAAACATAATGGCAAGGAGCCTCTTCGTATGTCATTCTGTCTGCCGGAGGCGCTCCAGCTTAGACTGATGCTTCGCTTAATTTCCTCTTCACTAGATATGTTTGTCTGTACGAGTTGCCCTAGGTATGTATACTTATCCACTTCCTCTAGCGCTTGTACATGTATTTGTTCGAATTGAACTCTACTGTTGAAAATGATCTTAGTCTTTTACTTGTTCCTCCTAAGCCCGATTTTCAGACTTTCTCTATTCAGATCATTTATTAGTTGCTGCATTTCTTTTGCAGATTCACTGAAGAGAACAATATCATCTGCAAATCTTAGATTGTTTAGGTATTCGTCTCCTATTTTGATACCCTTTCCGTTCCATTCTAGCATTTTGAATATTTCCTCAAGACAAGCTGTAAACAGTTTTGGTGAGATGGTATTACCGTGTCCAACACCTTTTTTAATTGGTATTTTGTCGGTTTCTGTGTGGAGCTTGATGGTTGTTGTCCCCTTTTTGTATATATCTTCCAATATTTTACAATATACCTCCTCTACTCCCTGTCTTCGGATAGCTTCTAGTATTGCTGGTATTTGTACAGAGTCAAATGCCTTTTCATAATCGATGAAGGCGACCCCAGTCTGCCATTAATGAGGACACTATCCATCTAGTGGAGACTGCCATTTTGGAAGATCGCCGTATTACTATTTGTAACCTAGCCCAATATGTCAAGATCAGTGTTGTATCTATGGACAAAATCATAAGCAAAAGTTGTCTGCTCGATGGATTCCCAAGCTACTCACACCTTTCCAAAAGCAAGAACAAGACCATTGTTCCAAGGCTCTTTTAGCCTTGTGGAAGAAAACCAGGAAAACTTTTTTGACAGACTAATTACACAGCATAAAACTTGGGTCTATCACTATGATCCAGAAACCAAGGCCCAGTCAAACCAGTGGAAGCACTTTTACTCACCACCTCCCAAAATGGCACATGTCGCACCCTTAGCAGGCAAAGTCATGTTTATAATCTTTATGGAATAGTGATGATTGATTTCCTGGCAAAAGGTACGACAGTTACAGGAGCTTACTATGCTTCACTGCAACAGAAATTGCGGGAGGCTCTCAAAACAAAGAGGCGTGGAATGTGTCCCCCAGATAATGCCACTGTTCACAACTCTCACATTGCCCAGATGGAAGTCCCATGGCTATGACATCCTTCCTCATCCTCCTTATTCTCCTGACCTTGCACCATCTGACTTTCACCTCTTTCCAACCATGAAGTTATTTTTGAAGGACAGAGTTTTCCAAGATGATGAGACATGCTTTCTGAAGTCACTTCATGGCTTCTAACTCAACCTATTTTAGCTGGCCAAAACGATGTCACTTTTGTGGCCTATGTAGAGAAGACTAATAACTGTATGGCATTTCATTCAGGTACGTCAATGGGAAGTGGGTCAGGGGAAAGCTTTAATGAACGCCACTCATATGTATAAATGTATATATCTGTGTGCGTGTGTGTGTGGTGTGTGTGTGTGTGTGTGTGTGTGTGTGTGTGTGTGTGTGTGTGTGTGTGTGTGTGTGTGTGAATCGTGTATTTCTCTTACGGCACAGCATTAAGTTCATTCACCAGTAAAGAAGAGCGGCAATTCTTCGAGCTCCCTTTTCGCAAGCCGACTGTCACTCTGCCAAGTCTCTCTGCCAAAGCCTCTGCCTCCGAACGGCTCCAGGCTGGGCGTCATCGGGAGAGGGCAGGATATGCGTGGTGTCACTTCCATGCAGGGCTGCCCTCGTGGGGGGCGGGGGTGCATGTGTCTCGCTCTGGAATGGCTCCTTCTCTCTCTCTCTCTCTCTCTCTCTCTCTCTCTCTCTCTCTCTCTCTCTCTCTCTCTCTCTCTCTCTCTCTCTCTCTCTCTCTCTCTCTTTCGCTCTCGCTCTCGCTCTCTCTCCTCTCCTCTCCCTTCCTGTCCTCTCCCTCTTCTCTCTTCTTTCTTCTCTATTCTCTTTTCTCTTTTCTCTTTCTTTTCTCTTTTCTCTCTTCTCTCTTCTCTCTTCTCTCTCCTCTCTCCTCTCTCTTCTCTTCTCTTCTCTTCTCTTCTCTTCTCTTCTCTCCTTCCCTCTCCTCTCCTTTCCTCTCCTCTCCTCTCCTCTCTTGATTTTTCTCTCTTGACTTCTTGATCTATTGCTCTCTATTTGTCTCTGTCTCTATCTCTATTCATCTATCTCTCTCTTCTCTCCTCTCCTCTCCTCTCATCTCATCTCATCTCATCTCCTCTCCTCACTCTCTCTCTCTTCCTCTCTCTTGATTTCTCTTTCTCTCTTATCTTTTCTTCTCTTTTCTTCTCTTCTCTTCTCTTCTCTTCTCTTCTCTTGTCTTCTCTTCTCTTCTTTTCTCTTCTTTTCCTCTCTCTCTCTCTCTCTCTCTCTCTCTCTCTCTCTCTCTCTCTCTCTCTCTCTCCTCTCCCTCTCTCTCTCTCTCTCTCTCTCTTCTCACTGCTCTTCTCTTCTCTTTTCTTCTCTCTCTTGATCTTTCCTCTCTTCCCTGAAAAATGAAGGCAAAATTTATTGATTTCACCAACATATTAATCACCTAATCTTTACCGAGATGAGGAATGGTTTCCTAATCCGCTCCACCGAGACAATGTATTGACAAGGATAATTTGAGGAACACATTCCTTGAAAAGATAAAGCTTGTCTGGCAGAGCAAACCTCCTGTGCGGACTCTAGCCGTCTCATCCCCTCCAGCGCTCACGTCCTTGTTTCCCTCCGATTTCTCGACCATTTCCTCCGTCTCCTCTCCACCCTCGCTCCCTCCGAAGTGCAAATAGCGGAATAAGGAGACTGACAGAGTAAATTTGCACAAGACGAGGAATGGCTGCCAAGCGAGTAACACGAGATACGATCCTGCGGAGATTTTTGTGAAGGGAAGCTGGAGATGATACAGCATATCGCCCGTCGACGAGCGCTGTCAGTCGCCTTGGAACAGCTGTGTCTACTGTGAGCTCTTTTTAACCTCCTGCAGAGCGGCCGCGGCGGACTAATGGCCTAAGAATAGATACTTTACGGTAGTCTTATTCAAACTAGTTTTTTTTTTCGTGGTGGTCCAGTTTTGGCGTTATATATGACCTTAATCATCTTTATCGAACGTGAACTGAACTGTAGTGTCCTGTTTTATCCATTGATATACCTAGATAGATAAACAGATTGACTTATTTATTCACAGATAGATACATAGATTAATTAAATTATTGAGTGTGATAGAAAGATAGATCAATAAATAGATAGGTGGACAGTTAGATAGACATATATATATATATATATATATATATATATATATATATATATATATATATATATATATATATATATATATATATATAAATAGAAGACAGCTAGATAGACAAATAGATAGATGAATAGAGAAACAGATAGACAGACAGATACACGCACATCCCTCATATATTCATTCAATACTAATACCTTTTTATAAAACGCATCGACTAGATGGCCACCAGCCCGCCAACACTACTGAAGCGCGATCCTTCTATCGAATAACCCAGCTTAGTGTAATATTTAGGCTGAACCTTGCATGGATACAGGGTCAGAATTATGATATACAAGCTCTTTGTTACTGAACATTCACTGTCATCGTTATATATCTTGGTCATCTATTTATAGGGTAACCTTTTAGGACAAGAATATAATGAAAAATATTAGTTTATCCCGCCCTATCGTATATTCCTTTCGTACAAGCATCTTTCAAAACAGTTGCTCTTATATATAAAGTTTCCTTGTAATCTTGTTATCCTTAGTGTCCAATATTCAGAAAGTTGTGTTGTCCCGTTCAGAAGGACTGGTGCATTATCGTCATTGACTAACACTGGTCTGCTTCTTTATATTGCATCAAGCCAAACTGCATCCAAGCTGTACGATATAATCTTTTTGATTCTATTATATCAGCGACTTTGCGGGGTGTATGTTTATGATGGAACTTACAGTAACGTTCGCTGCTTAATTCCCACATATATTTCCATTTGGTGTTTAAATTGCTGGCGTTTATATTCTTTAATTTTTGTATTCTACCCTCACCGTGTGTGTGTGTTTCTGTATATGAATGTATATGTGTGTGTGTGTGTGTGTTTATATATATATATATATATATAAAATATATATATATATATATATATATATATATATATATATATATATATATATATGTGTGTGTGTGTGTGTGTGTGTGTGTGTGTGTGTGTGTGTGTGTGTATTATATATATACATACGTGTATATGTATGTATATATGTTTATGTATATATATACCTTTATCTGAGACGCCTACCAATCATGATGCCGTGCTGACCAGGGTAACGCCCCTTTGCCCGTGACCTCCGGCTAACTTGAGTTCGACATTAACTCTACTGCGAGTCATGGTCCCGCTCGGACGCTGCTTCCTCCGGGGGCCTTCACTCCAGGGCCCCTGCCCTGCCGGGTCAACCTGCTGCCCAGCACGACGCAGTATCTTCAACCTTCGTCCACGTTACAATCTACTATCTCCAATAAACGTGACGAACCAGACCGATATATATATATATATATATATATATATATATATATATATATATATATATATATATAGTATACTATATTACTTAATATATATTTTTTTATATATATATATATATATATTATACATGTATATACATATATATACACATGTGTATTCTTCTTTTAACGGTAGGTTCATGTCTGAGCCGCCGTGGTCACAGCATGATACTCATTTGCAGTTTTCATGTTGTGATGCTCTTGGAGTGAGTATACATGTGTGTATAGATATACATATATATACCTATGTGTGTATATATATTCATATATATATATATGTGTGTGTGTGTGTGTGTGTGTGTGTGTGTGTGTGTGTGTGTGTGTGTGTGTGTGTGTGTGTGTGTGTGTGTGTGTGTGTGTGTGTGTGTGTGTTGTGTTTTTGTGTCTGTGTATATATTTACACATACATATACATACATATATATATCATATATATATTTTATATATATATATATATATATATATATATATATATATATATATTTATTTATTTATCTATTATATGTGCGTGTGTATGTGTGTGCGTACGTGTCTATAAGTGTGTGTTTTCTCCACCCATGTTCTCCCTCTCTTTTTCCCTTTCTTTTATCTCTTCCACCACGTAATTGCATTCGCATCTATATTGAAGTTTTATCTCAAATACTTTTTTTCTTCCGTGCCATTTTCATTAAGTAAAATGTCGGTGTTCACTTTCAATATCTGGACATATGCAGATATGGCTGGAAAATTAAATACATAAATGTTCGGCTGGACAAATAGAAAATGCATTCTATAATTATGAATAAACATGAGAGAGTGTGCGTGTAGTACATTTTTCGTCGCGTGTGTAATTTAGGTGTGGAAATGTTCATTAGTGACCGCGCGCAGTGGAAGCTGATACTATGGAGCGATTTATTGTATCATTTCTGTATTGATTGGAGCTGTCTGCGGGAAAGAGGTTCAATTTAGCTGAAATGAATTGTTTCCTGATTTAATCTTCCAGAATATATATTCGTAGAGTGCATGGGTGTATTTTCCACATGAAGACAAATATTAATATGTTTATCGTGTATGATGTATGCGAATTTATTATCATTATTATGATGATGATGATGATGATTGTGATTCTCATAATAATAATTATGATTATCATTTATTAACACTATTATCATAATGATGATAATAACAAAAATAATAATTATTAATATCATTTTCTACAGTTACTATTGCTCCCATCATTTAAAATTCATTATTATTATCATTATAATCGTTATCACTACTTTCATCATTATCATTAATACTGTTGCTGCCGGTATGATAACCATTAGTAGTAGTAGTGTTTTGATTCAGAAAAGCCAGCAAGATCATTATCATTATGTTTTGCTTAAAATCTTCTAAGGTTTGAGGTACTTGGCAGCATGTAGGCTCACAGAAAACAAAATAAACCATACAATGTTTATTAACAGAAAGTTGAAGAAATCGGTGACCTAAACAAAACAAAACAGAACAAGTGGGGATTAAAACTCAGACAAAAGACTAAAAACAGAACAAAACAAAACAAGTGGGGATTAAAACTCAGACAAAAGACTAAAAACAGAACAAACAAAACAAGTGGGGATTAAAACCGAACTAAACAGCAAATAAACCACTGCAGAAACCTAAAAGCTAAACAAGACTTAAATGCAAAACTACAAAAATTAAATGTAGTAAATAAAACACAAGTATAAAATACGGCAATTAAAATAAAACTGAACCAACCTGTAAATAGAACAGATAAAAGAATTAAAAGTGAAAATTAACTTTAATGAGCAATAATAAAACTGAATACAAGTAATAAAACACAAACAGGAAACTTAAAATTGAAGCAGAACTTAAATGAAACAAAATAACATTGTTAGTATCACGTTGTTGCTGTTATCTTCCTTACTGTTATCATTATTCTAATCACTTTTGCATTGTTAATATCATATTCGAATCCGATTTACTATGGTAATTATGTAATTCATACCTCCAAACCAGTGACTGATTTTTGACATTTTAATTACATTTAGATTACATCAAATATCCCTTCTAACACTGTAAGCTATGATCTGTAATGACACGATTTGTATACTATCTCACGCATATTCGTGTACGTATGCACACGTATCCGCAAGCAGCACACGCTTTCTGCTTGCATGCACGCTTTCTCCTCAGCGATTATTCCCTGCCTTCCTTTGCTGGTGGAGGGTCATGACTGTAGCTTTCAAGCGCCGCGGGGACTCGTCCTAAAACGTAATGAAACTCTGTGCCATTGTTCCAGCCCTTGAGAGGCAATTACGCAACACTTGATCAAAACATGTTTGTTTGCCTGCGGGCATGGGGGCGGCGGTGATGCAATATTCCACTGAAAGCTCTGCAGGTCAAAAAGGTATCTGCATCTCTATATATTCAGCTCTCTCTCTCCCTCTCTCTCTCTGTCTGCCTCGTCTTCTTCATCTTCATCTTTATATATCTGTATGCACACACGTGTGTGTGTGTGTGTGTGTGTGTGTGTGTGTGTGTGTGTGTGTGTGTGTGTGTGTGTGTTGTGTGTGTGTGTGTGTGTGTGTGTGTGTGTGTGTGTGTGTGTGTGTTTGTGTGTACATATAAATATATGCATATATATGTGTGTGTGTGTGTGTGTGTGTGTGTGTGTGTGTGTGTGTGTGTGTGTGTGTGTTCATATAAATATATGCATATATGTGTGTGTGTATATGTACCTATAAATATACACACATACATATATATATATATATATATATATATATATATATATATATATATATATATATATATATATATATATATATATATATACACGATTTTATGCCATTTATATAAAATATTTACTTAACACAGCGGCTCAGAACGTCCGCACCCACATTTTCTTTACCTTTTATGTATTGCATTCTATATGCATAACCTTGCAACGCTAGAGCCCCTCTCGTTAATTTCCCATTCGAATTTCTCATATTTCTGTGATATATTAAGGGTTGTTAGTCAGTTTCTGGTACAAATTCCTTACCACAGACGTAAGTTTTAAATTCGTTGATAGGCCAAACTGATTTTTTCAATGTTACAAATTTCTTTTCCTTATTAAGTAGCTTTCGGCCAGCATAAGCTATAGTAGGCATCTTTGTTCCATTATGTTCCTGAAGCAAAGCCGCCCCAATGCCATTCTCGGAAGCATCACAGCGCAAGAAAAAGATTTTTGAATAGTCAGGAAGACTCAAGATTGGTTTATCCGAGCGCTTGGATTTTAACTCAGGAAAGCTAGAAACGTGTTCGTTATTCCAATTCAGTTTATTACTTGAATTATTCTTCGGTAGCTCATTCATAGGAGCACTAATGTTAGCAAATTTTGGTATGAATTTTCAAGAGCACGAAATTGTTCCAATGAAAGATCTTAGTTCCTTTTTGTTGTCTGGCAAAGGCATTAACATAGTGGCTTTAATTCGGTCTTCAGGTGGATTAATAATATTCTCTCAGAGAACAACTCCGAGATCATTTATTTTATTGTATCCAAAGAAGCACTTACTTATACCAGCCGTTCAGCAACGCAACCGTAATTTATTCAGCAAACACCTCAGATCCTGCAAATGATGAAATCAATTAGAACTGAATTACAATGTTGTCAAAGTAACAATTTATATTCTTCAAACCAAAAATCACTTCTCATCAGTCTGACAAATGTTGCACATGCTGTTTTGAGCCCAAATGGCATCATTACAAATTGCATGAATCCTATGTTGGTGGAAAAAGCAATATATTGCCTAGATTCTAAAGATAGAGGAATCTGCCAGTAGCCTAATTTAAGATCTATCTCGGTAAGATATTAATAATTTACAAAATTACCCAGAGCGTCTTCATTTGTGGGCGTGGGTTCACAGTCAAAAATTGTAATGTCATTCAAGCTACTGAAGTCGATACAGAACCTGTAAGTTCGATCGCGCTTTCTTACGAGAAAACTGGTGAACAATAAGGGGATACAGATGGCTCTATCATGTCGAACTCAGGTATCTTGTCAACTTCCTTGTTGGAAATATCAATCAGATTATGCGGTATAGATTAAGGTTTCTTACAAACAGGGTCAGTAGTCTCAAGCTTGATGACGTATTCTATAGACTTTATATGACCTGGATTTTAAGTGAAAACATCAGAGTACTCAGAAATAAGAACATTTACATAGTCCTTTTGTTGGACACTCAGATCACCTCCTAAATTTAAAGATTCAATATTTGTTAATTCCAAATACATAGTTTCAGATAAATACTTTCATTTATCACAATCATTTTCATCCACAACGCATACATTAATATTTTTTTTTCTTCTCAGGTGCTGTTGCATCACGACGTAAGTATCGCTTCAACATATTGATGATGAACGCACTTTGATGGTATAATCTACTCCATTATCGTTCATGTCTGTGACTGGATAAGGCCCTTTGCATTGTATGATCATTTTATTGTGATCAGTGGGCAAGAGTACAAACACTTCGTCATTCGCCTTTACCTTGCGATTTCTAGGTTTAAGGTCACAATAGCTTTTGTAAGTCTTGCTGCTTATCTCGGCTTGGAAAACGGCCAGTTTTGCAGTTTCCTCTAATCTGGATCTTAATTTGGTTACGTATTGATAAGTAGACTTTACTTCATTATCGATCTCGTCATTAGACCAAAGTTCGTGCAAAATAGTAAGCGGGCCTCTGATCGGTCTTCCATAAAGGAGTTCAGATGGTGAAAACTTCAGTGAATTGTTCGGGATTACCCTGTAAGCGAAAAGAACGGCGGTAAGATATCTGTTTCAGCCACTGCTTTCAAGACTCCATTCAGACGTTCAACCGCACCATTGCAACTCGCATGAAATGAAATGCTTTAACTGACAGCAGTCTATGAAGCTCGGCCATTAGGTCTGATCGCAACTGAGTTCTGCGATCCGACAAGATTTCTTTCGGGAAGCCAACCCGAAAGAAAATCTCAAGTAAGCTCTCTACATTAGTCACGGTGTCCATGTTCTTCAGACAGGCGGCTTCGGGGCTACGTAGCATAGTCTATCATAGTCAGAATGTATCTGTGTCCGCGGCCGGAGCAAGGCGATATCGGACCGACAAGGTCAATAGCGACGCGTGAAAAAGGCTCGGAAATGACGGGAATAGTTTTCCTCGGCACCCTTTTAAAGCTGCCTTTGTGAGAAACTTCTGCTAGATGTGACACGGTCTGCAGTAACACTTGGTATCCGCTCCTGCTTCAGGCCAGAAAAAAAATAAGGAATATCTTATGGCTTGTTTTCCTGTGTGAAAAGTGGCCAGCTGTCAAAGAATCATGAGCAAGATTTAATATTTTACTTCTGTAAATCTCAGGAACAATCAGTTGTTTTCTACACTTTTCATAATCGAATTTACTTTCTAAGCAGATTCTATAGATTAACCCTCTAATTATTTCATATTTCACTGCTTCTATTCTTAACATTGTCTATTTTCCCTGTCTTTACCTTTTCTCTAATTGACTTTAAAGTAAGGCATGTATTCTGAGTACTGATGACGTCACATTTACTGATGTCAAGTTCCGACACTGCGGGACACTTCAGGGGCTTACGTTCTTCTGATCTTCCCGTCATTGCACGGGTCTCCGCTCTCAAAACAGCCTCAAATGATGTAGAACGGACATCATTACGTAACTTATGCAAATGATTCGGAGAGTTAGAAGGGGGGAAATGAGGATCTTCAGACGATTCGAAATGATCAAGATCAAGATTGGCAGGATGAGATTCATTAGGTTTAAGGTCAGGCGGGATATTACCACCTGGAAAAGTTCCAATTAATATGTCTGCAAATTTTATAGGTGCTGCTATGGCACTAACCCGGCCAGTAAAGAACCTTGTTTTAATAAAACACCTTATCTGAGGAAAATAATTAGAAATTCCCAAACTTCCTAAACTTTCACGAGTTTCCCATATTTGTAATTTGATGGAGCGCGACTGGCTTTCACAACTATTGTAAAGCAACCAGAAGACAACATTACTTCAGCTCGTTTGTTGAAAACACACCAATTATCATCAATTATACACCTGTTTGGTTTAAGTTCCGACTCAAAAAAAGTTTACTAGTGCATATTTTCTTATAATTTCTAGGGTTTTCAGGACATGGATGCCTAATGTGAGCAGCCTTACCACACCCATGGCAAATCAGTTCACTATCCTTCGCTACAGTAGTCTTTGCTGAAAAAAAACACTGCGATCGACCGCGAAAGTTATGCGCACTTCTGTGTCTTTCTGCAGCCTCTGCCAGTCCGATGGCACTATTATAATCACGTTCTTTTAAGAAAACCCTTAAATCAGCACTGCAATTATTAAGAATCTGTTCTCTGGCCAAGAAATCGAAAAGTAAATTATAATCTTTATCAACATTACTCAAGGAAATCCTTCTGTCTAAGTACTGCTCCATTCGAACTACCATTTGAGTGTAAGATTCTTTCTCCCTACATTTGCTCTCCCTAAACAAGCGTCCGTACCTATCGGTATCCACTGAGTAAGCTCTGAGTAAAGCTTCTTTCAACTTCTCGTAGTCTTTCACCGTCTCGTCAGGTAATGATGCATATACTTTCAACGCATGGCTTCTCGAAATTGATCCTAAATAAACGTGATAATCTTGTTTACCTTATTTATTTGTGTAGAGGAGCTAACCGCTCAAATTTCTGCAAGTAGCTGTCTACCTCATCTTGGCCATCGTGAATAATCGTAAATTATCATATATTTGAAGAGACGTACTCTTAATTTTGGCTTTATAACATGATACCTGGGCTATAGCGAGTTCATGAGAGTGGCGCTTATAAACCTCTTCTAATCCTTTTTTTTTTTTTTTTTTTTACACACGAGAAAATACAATCATTATTGTTAACGATAAACATCCCTTGCCTCACCTGCACCTCCCTTCTGCGCATGTCCGTGATTTACAAGCACTCACCAGTAACATCACCACGACAAATAAAGTAATTCCCTTAAAAGATATACAATGTATTAGACTCGTAGATAAGAAGCTTTTAATGATATGTACAGCATATAATGCCTAACCTCCTCTATCCTTTATTTTTTTTAAAGGAAAATATCTTATTGTTAAGTAACATCCTTGCCTCACTTCTGCAGGGTAAGTCCATACATACGCATTTTCTTAAATATAAAAAGCACTCACAATGCAAATCCCCATTAGCTTGTTTAATGGTTTCTCATTAACTTTCTTGCCTGAAAGCAAAAATGTATACATAAAAGACTGAAATACATGCAAAACAAAGCATTACAATATCATTAGCAATAAGCGTATTTTAAGCTTTCTATACTCCGGCGATGAGTCACATAACAATGTATACAAAAGGAAATACAGTGAATAAGACATGAGCACTTACTATGCGCATGCATTGCAATTAACACTAGGCGTAGGTCACTTAACAATGTTAAACATAAAATGACGAATATGCAGTAATGATCATGCACACCTAGTCTGTATGCGCATTCGCAATATTAAGTTAAAATTCTTTCACTACAAAACCATATCAAAATAACAAGTACAATATGTAACTAAGGCAGTATAATACATCGCATCATTAAAGGTATAGTTATAATATAACGATATCATAACTAATAATAATGATAATACATATGATAATACATATATATATAATACTTTATAAAGTATATATATATATAGATATATAGATATATAGATATATATATATATAATATATATATATATATACATATAATATATATATTATATGTATATATATTAATATATATATATATATATATATTATAATATATTATATATAATATTATATATATATAATATAATATTATATATATATATATATATATTATGTATATATATATATATATATATATATCATATACA
>NC_051389.1:26612621-26622621 GCF_015228065.2 Penaeus monodon
AACATTCCGGTTAACAGATCTGCTTTATTTTCTAACAAACTCTCATTGTTACAGGAAGGTTCTTGATGTGTCTCCGTTTCTTGGTTTCTAGTCTTTTGGAAGAACTTAAGAAAAGGTGTAGAAATACCTGCTTTTTCGGTTACGTTATGTTATGTTGCGAATACCAGGTTTTCATTATTAACACGGTGGTCTATCATGGTGTACACAATGATGTTTATCAAGTTCTTAGTGTCCCTTGTGTTCCTAGGTTTTATAGAGTCTGATATGTTGATTATGTCATAGGCCTTCCGATCTCATCCGGTCCGAAGAGTTTTTTAATCTGATCACAGATAAGCAAACTAGCCCAATCTTTTTTCGCGGCAACACAATATAAGATTGTGTTCAGCACTATTATTACATTGCCAATGCAATAATAGGGCAGCCATAATCCGCGCTACTGCGGGGCCCGTATCCTTAGCCAGATGTTCCATTGTCATGGGAAGGGAGCTCCATACCCTGGCCTAAAGGTCACATTTCATTCTGGCGATAAAAGCTTGCGCTAACTGCACAAGGAAGCACCAGGGAATCCCCTTGGTTAGCCACCCTTTGACGCGGGGGTGGGAGCCAGAATTCCCTCTGGCGTTGCAGGACCACGAGATGTCATGGTGTGCCGACTTGTTTGGCTGAGGCGGAGAGGAGGCGAAAGCACGGCCGATCGCCGCGGCGGCTAGACTCAGCAAGAGATAAAAATGATAATAATAATTATTATTATCATTGTTATTATTATTATTATTATTATGATTATAATTATAATTATAATTATAATTATAACTATAATTATAATAATAATAATAATAATGATAATGATAATGATAATGATAATGATAATGATAATGATAATGATAATGATAATGATAATGATCCAAGCTGGTCTTGGATGCTGCATCTGCCCTTATCGTCGTCGGCTGCCGTTGTCATGGCTGGACGGGCTTCGCTTGTCTCGTTTTGCTTTATTTTGTTTGATTACCTCCGTTTTATTTGCTTTTATTGTTTTAACCGTAATTATTTTTTTCATTCTATTAGTTTTTCTATAATTGTTATGTTTATGAATTAATGACGAGATCTTCTAACGAGTTTACTTCTATCAGCTTTTATTCATTTTAGTATTTAACATTCTGCAACCTTTTGTCTCGATTTCAGGGGAAACATTTAACGCATTTTGTTTATTTTTTTTAAATTTCTTTCTTTCATCTGTATTCATTTTCACCTTTTTAATTTCGTTTTTGTCCATTTTTGTTTTCATTTTTAAGTGTGTTTATTTGAATAAATAAAAGAAAACATTTATTATAAATGTGCCTCTGACGTCAACGTAAAAATAAGTTTTCAAATAATAGAGAGAGATGGTCAAGACAGTCAGCGAGTGTGTTTTACTCGATCCTAGTCCTTTGTGTGATTAATAACCGGCTGTGTCACCATACCGAATTGAAAGACAAAGTGAATCACAAGAGGCGATCACGAAAGATATAGAGGTAAGTACTAACGTGATTGACATTCTTTGCTTAAGAGCTGGAAGTGATCTAAAGAACATATTTATTGAACAATATGATCATGCTTTATTAATGAACGTGGCTGGTGTTCTTTCAATTTTACGTGTGACATTTATGTACATTTCATAGTAGGATGTGTGAGTGATCTTTTAGTTTGATTTCCTTCTTGTTATAGTTTCGCCAGATCCGGATTTTATGCTGCCGTATTTAACTTTTTGGTTTAGGTTTTTTTTAAGCTTTCAGCTGTGAAGGTTCAGTAGTAGACAATTTTAACTATTCTACGTGCCTTCAGCACATTCTCTTTCACAGTACGTATTTTTAATAAGAGTTTTCAGTGAATGTTAGTATTTTATCCTGTGGTTAGGCAGAACATCGGATAGATTATGCCCTAGAACACCATATAAATTTCAGTTTCCCCATACTTAGAGTTGAATGACAGCCCTTGCGCGTATCGCCGCAACATCAAGACCAAGAGTTCAGTATATCTCGACATGATGAGTGGAACGACCTGTGGAATCCACGCATCATCTCCATCATTATTATTACTGTTATCATTATCAGCACTATTGTTAGTATTATTATTATCCTTATCATCTTTATCTTTGCCATTATTATTTCTATCATCATCAATACCATTACTACTACTAATACTATTATCATCTTTCATATCATTATCATTATTGTTGTTGTTGTTAACATTAATATTTTTGATCATTATCATTAGCATTATTACTTTTAGAATTACTGCTACTTGTTATTATTATTATTATTATTATTATTATTATTATTATTATTATTATTATTATTATTATTATTATTATTATTATTATTACCATAATCATCATCTTCACCACCACCACCATCATCATCATCATCATCATCATCATCGTCATCATCATCATATCACTGTCATTATTATCATTATTATTATTAATAATAATATAATTTTATTATTATCATTATTATTATTATTATTATTTTTTTTATCATTGCCATCATTATGCTCATTATTTTTATTCTTACTTTTTCATTATAATTATTATTATTATTATTATTATTATTATTATTATTATTATTATTATCATTATTATTTCTATTCTTATTATCATAATATTCATTATTATCATCATGAACAGGATATTTTATCCTTATTATTTTCATTACAACAACAACAATAATAATAATTATTATTATTATTATTATTGTTATTATTATTATTATTATTACCATTATCATTAGTATTAGTATTAGTATTAGTATTAGTATTATCGTCATCATCATCATCATCATCATCATCATCATTATTATTATTATTATCATTACTACTATTATCATAATTATTATCATCATTATTATTATCTAGATATGTTATCTATTATTATTATTCACATCTTCATTTTATTTATATTATTATTATCTATATTATTATTATATTATTATTCATTATAGTCTTTATTATTATTATCATTATATTATTATCATTATCATTATGTTATTATTATTATTATCTATTATCATTATCATTATCATTATCATTATCATTATCATTATCATTATCATTATCATTATCATTATCATTATCATTATCATTATCATTATCATTATCATCATCATCATCATCATCGTCATCATCATTACCTCATTTATTTAATTCACTGCCATGACCGCAGCAACATTTATGATTTATATGAATAAGATTTGATTACGATTTCTTCCCTAAACTCGTTCTTGGATCAACTGATATCAAATCTAACAGTTTAATTGAACCTTTGCGTGTGATTAATTGCAGCAGCCCACATGACGTGCAAATGACCGGGTTTGCAACTCTTTCAGATTTCGTAATTAGGAACTAAAGGTAATATTATTCAATAGATCGTGACTAATTGGTGAATTAGAGCTGACGCATTTAGGATAGATGCATTTAATCACGAACATCCTGGCCAGATATATCATTTGTTGCAATATCTCTCTCGTTCAACCCTATATTGAAATTTCATTATAAGGAATGGGCTTCGGGGAAAAAAAATCCTTTCTTCTTTTTCTTTTTCTTTTTCTCTTTTTACTTCATATTTTATTATCATTTTTGTATTTTCAGTTTAGGAGTGATATAACCTAGACACGCATGTAATCTCCAGTTTAAGCCATTTTCATCGACGTTAAAATTTCAGTTTTCATTGGGGACGAAAACGGGCTGAAATATTCCATCCGAGACTGCCTGACATTTCAGGTTTTTATACTGAATAACTTGTCAAGACACGAGTCATATGCTTATAGTTCGACTGATTTTTGACGTTATTGATATTCTAACACATCATCTTAGAGAAAGTGGGTGGGGGAGGGAAGGAGTGGCAGACAGACAGACAGAGAACAGCGAGAAAACAAACAGAATCTTTAAAAATAATAATAATAATAAAAAGAATGATTCCGTAATCGGAAACGTTTCGAGTAAAGAACGAAAAAATCACACCACTAGCCACAACAAGCAAACAGACAAATAAACAAAAACGCCAAATAAAGCGAGAAAACAAATCGCGTTACAGAGGTGGATTTCATTGTGTATCTGGAAACTGCTCTTCCGAATAAGTAGGTTGTTGTGCTGGAACCCGGAATGTGATGCAATTTAGCCTAGATTATGACCCTGATCCGAAGACATTGACTTCCCAATGCTATCTCAAAAGGCATAAGACTTGATGTGTTGTGGCAGTTACAGTCTCGCCTTTGATGTTATCCCAATATTGCAGTGATATTGAATGGAGTCAGACAGCCAAGCACATACTGTGGTGCACCGGCGCCGAGTGGACAAAATGCAGGGGGAAGAAAAGGAAGGGGAAGGAAGGGACGGAGGGAGGAAGAGAGAGAGAGAGAGAGAGAGAGAGAGAGAGAGAGAGAGAGAGAGAGAGAGAGAGAGAGAGAGAGAGAGAGAGAGAGAGAGAGAGAGAGCGTGGGGGGAGAAAGAAAAAGAGAGAAATAGCAAGTTGGGGTGATGCAGACTGATAGAAAGACCAACAGAGAGAGCGGGAACAAGACAGACAGACAAGCAGACACTGAATGATGTATTCTATGTACATCATGTACTCTATGTACATCTACATGCTTAGAATTTGCGAGGTAGTAAAGCAGAACTTTCTTTAAAACATACTAATTAATTCTGATATTTTGAAACACCTAATTTTAAAAATATTATTGTTTTTTTTTTTACAAACGCCATCTGAGACCTAGGAACTGATGTCTCCAATACTGTTGCGTTAATATTCATGCCCCTCTATTATTACTCGGTTTCACCCTAAACCAAAGAGAAACTGTAGTGTATCTATCTCTTGTAAGATATTATTATTTCTTTGCACTTTGTAATATCATCATTTTCACTGATCCTCATTACTTTCGCTATCACTGTCATTACTATTATTTCCATCATTACTCTTATTACTGTTATCATCGTTATCGTCATCCTCATTCTGATTAGCATCATTATTTTTAAGTCATTATCGTAATATAAATTCATGTTATATTTGACCAAAAGAAATTGGAGAAAGAAAGAAGAAACTCAAAAAATGAATGAATAAATAAAAGAAAGCGTTTGTGAAAAAGATACTGAAAGATAAAGAAAAAATATAGAGAAATATTCACTGATGTCTCTTGTGATCTGAGAATATAGAAAATGAATATTGAAATGAATGCGCGGACGTTATGTTCCAGAGAGAGAAAACACAAAAAGCGACATAAAGCAAGCAAAGCGAAAGCAAAAAATCCTGAAACTAGGAAGAATGAAAAACTTGAAAGAGAGAGAGAGGGGGGGGGCAGAGACAGGCAGACAGACAGTCAGATAGATAGACAAACAGACAGACAGAAACGGTCAGACAGAAAGATTATGACCCAAGGAGATCAAACAAAGACAAAACGAGTCAAAATCACAAAGAAAGACAGACGAAAAAGAGAGTAGAAGCATAAAAATGAAAGACAACAAAGACAAATGCTCACGAAGACGTTGGGGTCCGGCTCTATCCGAGGAAATGTCAAAAGAGCGTGCTTCCCTCTGACCAAAAGAGGAAGCAACATGGGGAAAACGTGAGCGGAATTTGGTCTGGGAAGCTTAACTGGGAATGAAAATGTCCCTCTGGCATCCGCTCCTCTCGACCTGGCCCAGAAGGAACAAAATGCGGACGAGAGAGGGAGGCTGTATGACGCTGATTATACTCGAACGTAGTGGGAGCTAAGTGGAGAGACGCTCCATCGCCACCCTTGTTTTGCTGTTGTTGTTTTGTTTTCCTTGATTACAGCTGCCGTTTCGTTTCTTTTTGCTAGTGTTTATTGGATGCGTTCGTGTTACATATTTTTCCTCTTTTCTTTCTCCTAGGGTATAGTTTTGTTATGTATTATTTGCGTTATGTCATTTCCTTCCTTTCTTCCCCGTAGCTGGGCCTTTTCTTTTCCAATTCACTTACCTTCCTCCAGTCACTGCAAAAACATCCAAGTGGCTTCGTCAGTAGCACAGTATGACCTCCTTCCCTGCGTATTGGCTATCATTTCCCCATCTCATTCCCTCAGAATTCTTTCTCATTTTCTCTTTCCCCTTTTTTCACCTCTTCTTCCCCTCCTCATTTCCTCTTCTCCTTTTTTTCCATCTCCTCTTCCCTTTCTCATTTCCTGCTCCCTGCCATTTCAGGGTCCTTCAGCTCCTACTTCAGAGCCCTCGGATCGTGCCCTCCCCAACATCTAATTTATAAGCAATATGTTAGCCTGTTAATCCCTTTCAGCTTCATCGCGTCTTTATTCACTGTTTCCTGAAATATAATGACTGTCTAATGTCCTTGAACCTTGTATCACTTCTCGTCTCTCGTCCCTTCCTTTCTAGGAATATTTGCAATATACTTTCTTTCATTTTTTTTCTATTTCGGTGTTGTCTCTGCCATAAACAAATGAAAAGAGAAATTGAAGATATGTATATACACAGGGAAAGTAATAAGGAGGGAAGATAATTAATACAGGGAGGAAAGGTTATAAATCTAATCACAAATTAGATCTAATTAATGAACATTATTTCGTTTCGTTAAGCTGATTGCAGACGCCTCGCTGTTTACATGAAAATCAAACGATGATGTGTAGATGACCGATATCTTTTTTTTTTTACTTATCTATATTTGTCCATCTAATTCTCTCTCTCTCTCTCTCTCTCTCTCTCTCTCTCTCTCTCTCTCTCTCTCTCTCTCTCTCTTTGTATATATGCATATATATATATATATATATATATATATATATATATATATATATATATATATATATATATACATATATATATATATATATATATATATATATATATATATATATACATATATATATATATCTTCCTCTCCTTTTCTATATTTCTGTCTTCCTCTCCTTCTCTATATCTTTATCTTCCTCTTCCTATCTATCTCTATCTCTATCTCTATCTCTATCTCTATCTCTATCTCTATCTCTATCTCTCTATCTATCTATCTCTCTCTTTCTAGGATGACTTTTCGGCTTCGCATCTCGCCCTCAGGCACACCAGGAAGTTGAACATTAGTTCTTAGCTGTTCTTAAATGTCAGTCAGTCGGGTAAAGCTTCATGGAATCGTCTCCAGCCACAGACTGTTTATGCTACATGTTCATAATGCCTGTTTTTATTTCCATTGAATTACGTATGATATTATTGATAAAGTGCCCCTTTTTCGGATCATACGGTCTACCTCGATGGATCATTACAATTCCTACCTAATTTGTTATGCTTAAAAGTTTCTAAAATTACAATTGATAAATACTTTTTTTGGAGGCAATGCATAAATTTTGAGTCTTTGCATTAGGATCTTGAATGGGACCTAAAGTCAGCTCATGAACAGCTCAAAGCAAGACCCAGTCCGAAGCTCCATGCCCACAATTTTTCTCGCAATTGTACTCGTATTGCAGTGCTCTGTTCATGAGCACATGTGTGTATGTGTGTGTGTGTGTGTGTGTGTGTGTGTGTGTGTGTGTGTGTGTGTGTGTGTGTGTGTGTGTGTGTGTGTGTGTGTGTGTGTGTGTGTGTGTGTGTGTGTGATTCCCAACCACTTCAGTTCCCTCGATAGCAGGGGTAACGGGTAACCGCTCATCCTGCCGCAAGGACCGGATGTTCCATGCACCTACCCAAATAGCCCCCCTGAAGTTAAGCCCTCGGGCAGTACTCCGGGTGGACGCCACCTCTGCCACCCCCGCCGACGCTGCCCCAAATAAAGAGGGCAGCAGTCAGTGAGGCCCGACGTCCGCCTCCGGGTTTCCTTTCAGCTTTACCCCACAGGCCTCATACTGAGTTGGCGGCTGCCAGGGCGTAAGCGGGACGAGTAACTCTCGCCCCATCCTCTGCCTCAACATTTGCCCTCTCAGTGGGACACACACCCCGCCTCACTTTCACCCCTCCCTCAACATATCCATTTATTCTTGACGCTGCCGGTGAGTTTCCCATTAACTCCCATTAACTGAGGGGCAGGAGTTGCTATGGAGTCAGGGTGTGTCCACGTGCCGATGGACCATGACTCTGTACCTCTGGGGCCTCCTGCTGCTCCGAGATCCTCCACAGTTTACTCTGAGACCGCAAGATGCCCAGTTATCATAGGTGGCCAGGAGAAGGCACCGCAGAAGCCTCGACGACGGAGAGGCTGTGAACTGGCAGAACAGCTCCTTTTTCGCACTAGAATAGCCAGTGGTGGCAGCTGCAAGCGCGAAGGCATGCTACTATACCATCGCTTCACATCACCTTGAGCATGAAGCACCCACCCCATATACATGTAAGAATATGAGTGTGTGTGTGTGTGTGTGTGTGTGTGTGTGTGTGTGTGTGTGTGTGTGTGTGTGTGTGTGTGTGTGTGTGTGTGTGAAGGGTAGATACCAGTCGATGTCGATGGAGGTAAGGGGGTGAAAGCGGAGAGCAAAGGAAAGACCGAAGCCAAGGAGCTTGCAGGTGAGGGGTCAAGGACAGGGAAGATAGGTTGGTGACAGCGTCGGTGAGGGAGAAACGGGGCTAAGGACTGTGGGTGTGAGGCTGGAGAGTTTCCGTGAGAGAGAGTGGCCATGGTTGGTGGAGAGGGCCGGGAAGAATCATGAGCCACGTCGGCTATGAGCTGGAAGGCATGTCTGGGGAACCGCTCCTTCAGAAAGTCCGAACGTACTCGTGAACGATAGAAGGCATGCTTGACATCCCTCCTACCAGCGCGGATACGTTTAAAGAGAACGTGCATAGTCAGGGAAGGGAGATCCTTCCTCTGAATGTTTCAGTACGTTAGAGATCGAGGAAGGATCTCCTTGTGGCAGTCACGGAGGAAACGATGTTGGTTCTTCCGTCGGTCCGTGGCGATGATAGAGTCCTCGTGAGCACGAAAAGCAGGAACCATGTCAGGGAAGGAGGCAAACAGAAACGAGAGAAGATTTCTTTTAACCGTGGGATCCATGATGAATGATAAAACACTCTTCTGTGTAGATACTATGGTAGAAAAACCCACAATGCAAAATCTACATTTATTGAAAATGAGACTACAGTTTCGAAATCCATCTGGATTCCATCTTCAGGTCTGAAGAGGAAAGGGAGAGGAGTGGGTAACAAAGAGAGAGAGGAGAGATCACACGGTGTCATAGGAGGACAGACAAACGGAAGCGAAGGAAGGTCAGATCAGGTCGGAGGATCGGGCGGACTATGCACAGGTGAACAATCTCCGTCACAACCTGGTCCTCACCAGTCCTCCCTCCATCTCTACCTATGCTGTTTCTTGTGCCTCCTGTGATAAGCAATATTTTGGAGAGTCTCATTAAGCGTCTGTCTCAACATAAGTACGCTGAATCCAGGGGACACAACAACAACGCCCTCTTTTGCCATCAGTGGGACACAGGCCCTCAGATGGACTGGTCAGCGGCGCGAATTGTCGTTCCTCCCGCTGGTATCCACGCCCGCAGACTGGTGGAATCTTCTTTGATATAGCTGCTGCCTAATTTCAACTTGAACAGCGGCTTTTCTCCTGCCGGTAGTCTCCTCGCTTCCGACATCCTCCGCCTTCTCCTTTATGCCGGCCACCCTGCGCATAGTCCGCCCGATCCTCCGACCTGATCTGACCTCCCTTTGCTTCCGTTCCTCTGTCCAGGTGGATTTTGAAACTTTAGTGTCATATTCCATAAATGTAGTTTTTGCATTGTGGGGTTTTCTACCATACATACACACACACACACACACACACACACCACACACACACACACACACACACACCGCGCGCGCGCGCGCGCGCGCACACATATATATATTTATTTTTTTCTTCTTCTTCTTCTTTTTCTTTTTTTTATTATTTCTTTTCTTTTTTTCTTCTTTTTTTTACAAGGACGTTGGCGAGCATGGATTTCCATGATTTTCTTGGCAATTTAGAGCGGTGGTTTGCCGTTCCCTTCCGCCCGGTGTTTTTTTATGGAGTCACCATCTCTATTTACCCGGTTCTGGG
>NC_051389.1:26650121-26652621 GCF_015228065.2 Penaeus monodon
TGCTAATATTATTATCATTATTATTATTATCAATATTATTATTGTTATCATTATCATTACTAGTAATATTACTGTTATTGTTATATTATCCTTATCATTACTAATATCATTATTGTTAGCATTATTATTATCATCATTATCATCATTATTATCATGATTAATATTAACATTATTATCATGATTAGTATTCACATTATTATCATGATTAGTATTAACATTATAATCATGATTAGTATGAACATTATTATTATTATTACTATGATTATCATTATCATTATTACTATTATCATTAGTTGTACTAATAGTAATAGCAGTGGCATCATCATCATTATCATCATCATTATTATTATCATTATCATTATTAGTAGTAGTATCGTCATTACCATTAGTATTAGTACTATTATTATCATTATCATTATCATTATTATCAACATCATCATTATTATTATTATTATTATTATTATTATTATTATTATTATTATCATTATTATTATAATTATTATTATCATTATTATTTTTTTATTATTATCATCATCATCATCATTATTAATATTACTACTCTCATTGTCATTATTAGTAGTAGTAGCAGTAGTAGTAGTATCATTATTGTTGTTTTATCATCATTACGATTATTATTATGATTATCATAATCATAATAATTATCACTATTATTGTTATCATTATTATCATTATTGATATTATCATTATCATCATTATTATCATTATCATTATTATCATTATTATCATCGTCATTTTTGCTGTTATCAACGCGAAGCATTGCAAATTCCTATTTTATGTATTCTCTTATTCAGTTTTGTTTAGTGATCGTTGTTGAAATAAATAATTTATTTTTTTGATTAGTTTTTTTCCGTTTCTATCTTTTCTTCTTCTTGTTTCTATGTCTTTTGATTGTGAGATTTATCATTATTAATTATTTCACTGTTTCTATTTATTCTGTTTATTGCATATTTGCATTACTGATTGTCTTTGTTGTTTTCCTTTTTATTATCATGTCTTCATCATTATCATTAAAATTATTATCATCATCTTTGTCCATATTAACATTATTTTTATTTTTTTTCGTAATAATCAATATTGCTCTTGTTTTCAATATATTTTGTCTAATTTTGTATTGATATAATCAGTGCTTTTTCTCTTTTTATACTTTAGTTTTATCTTTTATTTTCATAAATATAAATCGTCCTGGATATTTTTTTTCTTCTCCGTTTTCATTTTGCCCGTTTGTTCCAATTTGTTGAGAACTTTTAATTTCATAAACGTGAGAGTTGTTAATTTGAGAAAGCGCAGGTGGCTATCACCTAAAAATGTGTGTGCGTGTGTACGCGTGTGTGTGTGTGTGTGTGTGTGTGTGTGCTTGTGTATGTGCATGTGTGTGTGTGTGTGTGTGTGTGTGTGTGTGTGTGTGTGTGTGTGTGTGTGTGTGTGTGTGTGTGTGTGTGTGTGTGTGTGTGTGTGCGTGTGTGCGAGTTCACTCAGTTAGTTTTTACAAGGTTTACCTAAATTATCAAAGAGAGAGCTCTGTTCATCACAGCAACATGACATTTTCCTGTTCCTGCGTGCTGTCAGAATTTGTCATGTGCCTCGTCTTTGTGCACTTTTTCTTTCTTTCTTTCTCTCTTTTTGTCAATCTTGCTTTCGTAGCGTCACTATTTCCAGCGCCAATGTGTTAATATTTTAATGGAAAGGAGAGTGTGCGCCTTCTTTTGCTCTTCATTTTTTTTTCTTTCTTTCTTTCTTTTTCAGGATGTGAAATTGCAGAGAAGGATATTATATAATATATATGTACGAATATATGTGCGGCTGTGCTTGTGTGCGTATGAGTTCGAGTGTGTATTTAAATGTTTATGAATGTAAGCGTAAATTTGTGTGTGTGTGTGTGTGTGTGTGTGTGTGTGTGTGTGTGTGTGTGTGTGTGTGTGTGTGTGTGTGTGTGTGTGTGTGTGTGTGTGTGTATGTGTGTGTGTGTGTGCTTCTTTATGTGTGTAAGTGATGCCTATGATATACATATTAGCGTGTATGTCTGGGCATATTGCTGCTCATGAAAGACCTTTGCTTACCTGCAATGAGGAGAGCGGCGAAGAAGTACCTCTGCAACACCATCCAGTGCATGTCGGTCTCTAGAAATAAAGGGAATTTTTATTTTGACCATTCCCTTTACCAAAAAGGAGGTTCGATCATATTAATTCCTATTAGTTTTCAGTTACTGTAGCAAAACTTGTCACTATAGTCATTTCGCTACTCATTATGAATAGCACTCCATTATTTTCTTGCGATGATATTTCTTTCAAAATTGATTATTAGCGTGGTATTAGTATGTAAACATATATATATATATATATATATATATATATATATATATATATATATATATATATATATATATATATTTAATACTGGAGGCTTGGTGGACCAGTGTAAATCACCACTCTGGCAACAGCTTTGACATTTCAATGTGCAGAAAACCCACATTTACTGGCTT
>NC_051389.1:26660121-26670121 GCF_015228065.2 Penaeus monodon
AAAACGAGGAAAAAGGAGAAAAAAAGAAAAAGAAAGAAGAGGAAGGGGAAAAAAGAAAAAAAAATGGTGAACACAGGAATAGGGAGAGTATAAAAAGAGTAGGAAATAGAGAAAAAGAGAAAAAAAAAGTAAGAAAGTTAAAAAAGAAAGGAATTTAGAAAGCGAAAACGAAGAGAAAGACTGCCAGAATTTCCTCCTCGTCCACTAAGCCATCACATAAATAATCACCAGGAAGAGATAAAGAAGAAGAGAGAGAAAAAAAACTCGTCTTTAAAGAAACACGGGAGGAAGAAAGTAAAAGGAAACCAAGAAGCCGAAGAAAAGGAAGGAAAACCAGAATACCCTCATCCAGGAGAACGTCATCCACCCCCACCCCCCGCATTGTCTCCGCGACTGAGCCAGGAAAGAAGAGGAACAAACACACATCCTATAGAAAAGCGAAAACACAATTCCTTAGTGACACAGCGAATGGAGGTAAACAATGCTTTGCGCAGTTTTATTGGAAATGTTAAACAATGAGATGGTTTGGCGGCTCTACTGTTCGAAAGCGTTATACAATTTCCCGAAGGAGGAAGTTAATATTGTGATATACGTAGCGTCCTTGTTGAATTCACTGCTATTCATGTCCCATTGTTTTCGTTAATATTGTTCTCTTTTGTTGCTGCAGTTCGTGTTCTTTTATTTATTTACTTTTTTCTAGCTGCAATTATGGATTAATAATAGTTGATATTGTCAATGTCATTATTCAGTTGATATTGCTAATATCTTTATTTTTTGATAATGATATCATCATCATCATTACTGTTATCATCACTGTTTTCCTTTTTAGTATCGTTATTATCATTATCATCATCGTTGTTATTGACGCTGTTATCGCCGTCATTTATGATTATTATTGTTTCTATTCTATCATTATTGCCAAAATCATTATCATTATTGAATCACCTTTACAATCTTCAATGTTATTATTATCATCATCACTACCAGTACCATCATCATTATCAATATCATTATTACAAAATTTCTTGTTCTTCTCATCTTTTCAAGACCATGTACATACATGCATACATCTATACATACATACAAACATGCATGTATATATGCATACATAGACACATACACAGATGTGTGTGTGTGTGTGTTTGCATGTGCGTGTATATGAGTTTATCTCTAATAAAAGAGAGCTGTAAAAACACAAAGAAAAAAAATGAAACCAGACCATAAAAGTGCCAAGTAAATAAGAATAAAACAAAAAATATAAATAAAAACGACAAAACAAATGGAAAGAAAAAATATCAACCCTGTCGCTGCCAATAGCGCACTCCTCTGCAAAATAAAGAACTGAATACAATATAAAAAATACAATATAGAAATACAATATCTTCCAGTTAAAGGGGTTGCGTCTTTTTTCTTTTCTTTTCTTCTAAAACCTGTAACTTAATAGTAGGTTTGTCTCTCTCGCGCTTCTTTCCCCTCCTCTTGCCGAATCCGTAGCCTTGAAAGAACTGTGTCGCGGACTCGGATATTGCAACTTATATCTAGTTTTATGACGGAGGTTAGTGAAACGTGGCGCAAGAATCCCGTAGAGTGAATGAGGTGATATAATTGTATGTGTGTGTGTGTGTGTGTGGTCTGCATGGTGAGAGAGTGTGTGTGTGCGGGAGAGTGGAGGATAGTTGTGTGTGTGTGTGTGTGTGTGTGTGTGTGTGTGTGTGTGTGTGTGTGTGTGTGTGTGTGTGTCTGTGTATGTATGAAGTGCATTGTGGTCGCTCGAAGTTTTGATATTTGTTTCACTGAAATCCTGAAGCCTTATTAGCAATCTGCGTTAATTAATCTCAATAACAGGTATTGTTCCTTCGCAGCCTTCCTCCCCCTACTGTCTCTCTCTCTCTTTTTCTGCATACATAAAGATAGATATACAGAGAAATAATTTTCCCTATACCCTTTTTCTATCTATATCTCTTCCTGTATGTGTAAAAGTCTGGATCTGTGCAATGAGATATAGATAAATAGCTGGATAGATTTATATCTATCTTTTTATCTCCCTCCCCCTCTCTCTCTCTCTCTCTCTCTCTCTCTCTCTCTCTCTCTATATATATAATATATATATATATATATATATATAATATATAATTTTATATATATATATATATTTTATAGTTATATATATATATATATATATATATATATATATATATATGTATACACACACACGCACACACACACACATACACACACACACACACACAACACACACACACACACACACACACACACACACACACACACACACACATACATACATAGACTGATATATCGATATATATATATAGACAGTTGAAATCCTCCCTATCTCTTTCCATATAAAAATGTATCTATCTGTTCATATCCCAATCTACCATCCGCTATGCGACAAAAAATGTATTTTGTAGAATATGCATTGCAGTTTACACCGCCATGACTCAGGCTCTCTACGACCCATCATACGCTCCTCGAAGACCTCAATAATTGGCACTTTTGCTCTTCGTTAACTACACCCTACCTTTCCCCTTATTCTTTCCCCCTCCCTCCCCCTCCCTTTATTCCCCTTCGTTTCTCCTCATCTCTTTCTTCCCCTCTCTCCTTTCTCTCGCTCACTTTCCTGCTTCCCCCTCTCTACCTTCGAGTAAAGGCTAATATTTCTCGCCTTAACGATACGGCTAAGATACTGTGGCCAGTCTCTTTCTCCTTTGCGACGAAATATCTTGAGATTTTCGTGAGCTGGAATTTTCTTTGCCTCTCTCTCACCTCCGTCCTCCTTCGGTAGATGTAAATGAGGGGTTTCTCTAATCTCTCTATCGATCTATCGACATATCTTTACATCTGTATCTATATCTATATCTATATTTATATATTTATTCTATCTCGCTCTCTCGCTCTCTCTCTTTCTCTCTATCACTCGCTCTCCCTATCTCTCTCTTTCTCTCTCGCCGTCTCCTTCTTTCTTTCCCACTAACTTTCCCTCTCCCTCTCCCGCTCCCTCTCCTCTCCCCTCCCCCTCCCTCTCACTTCTACTTTCACCCTCATCCTGTGAGTATCCGTAGGCATGTGTGCGTGTTTGTGTGCGCGTATGTGCTCACTCGCGGGAATGTTCTCTCCTGCAGCACGTAGCACAGTATATGAAACTGTACTAATGGGTTTGGTTTATGGCATCATCACTGGCACTAATGGAATCCCTTCTCCACAGGGCATTTGGCTGTTGCCTTCTAATAGGGGAGTTTCCTCGTCCTCCTTGGGTATTTTCTTGGACTGAGAGAGAGAGAGATGGAGAGAGGGGGGGATACATCAGTTTAATTATGTATTTAAGGTCTTGAATATAACCATTTTTACAACAAAAGAAATTATTCCCCACAAACCACCGTTACGGTAATTCTTCCGGAGGAGTCTTGCAAACTTCGTGAATTTTTCCTCGTCATGAAAAGTGCATTTGTTTACGCAAGCTATTTGCATAATTCTTTATAACACGGAATTTCTTGGACAACACAACTTCATTTTGCATCTCCTTGTTAGCGACACTTTTTTATCTCGCGACGAAAATTGCCGTTCCTCTATTTCAAGGAAGTCGTGGAGCCGAAGAGGCAGATATTCGCTGTAATAATGGAAATTGTCTCGGTTCCAGAGGTAATCATTGGGAACTCGCGTTATCGTTGTCTTGGAGACAGCAGGAAAATTAATTAATAGTTAAAGAAAGAAAGGTAAAAAGAAATAAAAAATAGATAAATGAATAACAGAGACGAAAGTTGTGAGTTCAAATATATATTTCATCAATATGACTGCTTGACTAATTAGGTTTAATTTTCTTCTTTTTTTATTGCCTCTATATCTTGGTTCCTTATTTACGATTCACGTCGTCAGGGAAAAAAGTAACAGCAATTGTAATTTACAGTTTCCTCTCGATCTTAATCATCGCTGTTCTTTTTGCAGTTGCCACCGTGCACGCTCCGAATGCAGAATGATAAATCGTTGCCTAACGGATTAGTTTCTTTTCCAAAACGAAGATATAAAACCCCGACGGAATACAAACTCGCTCGTTATCAGCCGAAGGCACGAGCTATGAAATACTTCGCTAGAATAATTTGGCTGCAGTATCTTCGTTCAAAGCTTTGCATCACCATTCACTACAAAATTAAACAAGCAGACTCATGAAACGCATATAATTCGTTCCACATTAACTTCCCATTCCCACTTATTCCGCAAAGGATCTTAAACAACCCACCTTAAATGTGAAGTGGCCAACTGCGGCCATTTCGAGCGCTTGGCACACACGGCTTCACTCCTTCACGTGTTTTTAAAGAGACATTAAAGGTTCACAGCTCTAGCGGGTCTATCTCGTTAAGAACCACTTTTCGCAACTGCTTAAACATCATTCGACCATCTAGGTAATTCGCACAGCCGGCGAGGTAATTCGCACAACCAAGGATGCAGCTTATTTTAGACGATTAATGGACAGTGGAGTGAGTGGTATAGAGGTAAGATGGAAATAAGTCGACCTGTATTCCGGAAATATTTCCTACAAAATTTCTCTTTTCCTGATAGGATATTGCCCCCAATGCAATATGCATGTTGAAATCTATATACCAAGCGTACTGTAATTGAACTTTCTGAATAATTAAAGGTTTATGACGCGTAGTTCCACTCGTATCAGTATCAAAGCGGCGAAACGTGGAATTCAATATCGTGACTGAAGTTTTCATGCTGAAATGTGACACGAAGTGACAAATGCATTATCGCTGTAATATGCCGTTAATAATAATTCCTATGGATTTGCAAGTCCTTCATATATTGCAATTACCATGCATGGTAATGGAAAAGAGTGTCTCTCAACGAAAAAGAATACCTGTGGTAAAGGTGCACGGGGATGCGTGCAAACATGCATGCATGATAAAAAAAAAAGAGCAACAAAGTTGTCAACAGCTTCTTCCAAGAGCGCTGATGACTTCTCAGGGCACATGATTGAAAACGTAATTAAAGAACTTCACTTGTCTTTGAAAAGTTATAATACTGCTTGGGTGTTCGTCTGTTTCGTATCGCATTCTCTGTCACTTTTCCAAATTCCAAACTCTTCAATAACCGGGAATCGCATCGCTGATAATTCAATTGAAAAAGAAAGTAATAAACCAGTCAGCTAGAGCAGTGTTCCGTCACCTTACCGAGGAACGCGAATAAACACGAAGCATTTCCTCGAGTGATATCGCCCTGACGTCGGCGAAGGAGGCTCCGAGCCCGAGGCAGTGCCAAGGCCGGGCAGACGAGGCGCTCGTTGTGCCGAAAAGAATGAGAGGGCGCCCACACTTTGATGGTTCTTTGATGGCCGATAAGCTATGCGGAGTTCAGCTGTCGACTTTACCATCTGAAATGCATTTTTATGTCTTTTTTTTATTTACCTATTTTTTCTTTTCTTCTCCTTATCAGAGAGGGGCAATACTCGCCAAGAGATAATGTATAAGGACAAAACAGATGCGCCATACAGCCGAGGCGGAAATCACCTCAGGACCGAACTTTTCATCCCAGAGCATCCTAAATCCCCAGCGACTGCGTCCGGGCGTCGGGTCCTAACAAGAGCGCTCAGCAAACCATCATCGTCATGCCATTAGGAGAGACCGCATAAAGTTACAAAAGACGGGAAGAGAGAGCAGTCATAGTCCTTTGCATGAGATTTTTATTTACGTATTTTCTTTCGATTTGTCCCGCTGATTGCAGTGTGCATCACCGGAACCGCCTGTGCGGCTCGAGAAGAAATAGCTTCTGGTTGACCTTATTTCTTCTCGAGAAAAATGTCTTCGGTACAACTTATCTATAACAGCATTTACACGCTTGCAAACGGCCACAGGAGAACACTCTCTTCGGAGGAAGGAAGGATTCTGATGGAAATGCTTCTTAGATATTTCTCCATTCGGAGGAAACATACACATCAAGACTATCAAATAACTTCAATACGGCTCTCAAACAAGTATGCAAAATATTATCTAGGATTCAGATAAACCTGAGGGACATATAGCCAGGAAAGCATACATACACCTAATTGGACAGGTGCAGCTCTTCCAGTTCTCTCTCTCCGAGTGCTGACAATGTTTCGGTCACTTTGCTGATATTTCCAGAAGAAAAGGTGTGCAGGCCATTCGGTTTACTTCACTCTGGACGAGCGAACACGTGCATATAGACTGTATAGATGCATATATACAGTTTATATGTGTGTATAAAAAGAGATAGACTGATTGATTGCTGGACAGATAGATATATAGACACAGAAAGTTAGAAAGGTGTGTTTGTATAGGTATATAGATAGATAGATAGATAGATAGATAGATAGATGGATAGATATATAGATAGATAGATAGATAGTTTTCGGTGTTCGAAAGTCAGGAATTTATTCACTGATATACTGAACGCAGTATTTCCAAAACGAACATGTGTTTTATAGAAGAATAGTGCATGATGATGCTGTTATTAACTATTAACAATTATTAACATAGGAGTTCCGAAACATAATTTTCAAGCAAGTATGTAGTTCAGTGTTATTTTTCCACTGGCGCTGAGTCGGTCTGTGATAAAGTCCCTCGAACATGATCTCTTTTACATGTAAATTGATATCATAATGTAACATCATGAGTTGACAACTCCCAGAGGACTTCAGTACTGCACATCAGAAAATTGCATTGCTTTTCAAAATGGATTTAAAATACCTATCAATTTACCTGTTCATCTGTTTCTCTCTCTCTCTCTCTCTCTCTCTCTCTCTCTCTCTCTCTCTCTCTCTCTCTCTCTCTCTCTCTCTCTCTCTCTCTCTCTCTCTCTCTCTCTCTCTCTCTCTCTCGCTCGCTCGCTCTCGCTCAGTATGTCTGAGCGTCTGGCTATTTATCAGAATCTAATTATCTCTCGGCCAAAACGGGGAAACAAGCCACGCCATTTAGGTAAAGCCTTTATGTTACGAGTGACATATGTTTCTCTTGTTTCTTACGGATTTCGGTGAAGTGAACCGCGAAGTAGTTAATCTTCCTTCATCCCCGTTTGCCTTTCCTCAACTTCGCTCCCTCGCCGGGCCCACCTTCGCAACTTCGCTCCCTCGCCGGGCCCACCTTCGACCCACCCCTGCCCCTGGCCCACCCCCGACCCACCCTGACCCCAGGCACACCCCCGACCCATCCCTGCCCCTGGCCCATCTCCATCCCACCCCTGCCCCTGGCCCACCTCCAACCTACCCCTGCCCCTGGCCCACCTCCGACCCGCCCCTACCCCTGGCCCACCTCCGACCCACCCTACCCCTGGCCCACCTCCGACCCACCCTACCCCTGGCCCACCTTCTCACCCCTCCTTCCCCTTCCCCGACCGCACTCGCTCAAAAAAATCCTATCCTTTAATCCTTTCTCATTTATCCTATCTTGGCTGTATCGTCCACATCCATCTCCTTGCTCTAATTTTTTGTCAGTTTTTTCTTGCGTTTGATTTATTTATCTATTTATTATCATTATTATTGTTGTTGTTGTCTGTACTGTTGACTTCGTTGTGTTTATGCTGTTGTCATAGCTGCTATTGTTGATGTTGTTCATGTTAGTGTTGCTGTTGTTAAGAATATTGTTGTTGTTCTCGTCAATGTAGCTGTTTTTAGTAATTATTATTGTTGTTGTTGTAGTTGATGTTTCCAATCTCGCTGTCCGGATTCCCCCGAAAGCAAGGGGAAACGGCGCTATAGACTTTCGTAATTCTCAAAGGAATGAAAATTCTCTTGATTGCGAGAAACATTTACGAAGACATTAACAAGAACAGGGATAATACTTTCCGAGATAGATTTAAGGGCTAAGGAGCGAATATGTATATTTTTTTTTAATTCTTACTCCTAATCTTATTCTTATTATTCTTCGTATACGCTTGTGAGACATTTTATGTGTGTGTGGCTGCGTGTTCATGTGTGCGTGTATGTCGTGTGTGTATGTGTGGCTGTGTATTCATGTGTGAGTTAAGGTCATGTGTGTGTGTGTGGCTATGTGTTCATTTGTGCGTGTAGGTCATGTGTGTGCGTGACTGCGTGTTCATGTGTGAGTTGTGTATATGTGTATGTATGTGTTACGGCTGGGAATTTCAAGGTTAATTGCCTGTACTTAGAGTGAGAGGAAATATATGTTTAATTTTAAAAGGTGGAGAGACAGAGACAAATATACGGAGAAGCACTGTAAGAAGGAGTAAAAGGAAAGAGGAAGTAAGAAAAAAAGACTGAAATGAAGAAGATAAGGAAAATTAAGAAAAACGAAAAGAGAGACAAACTCGGAGGAAGGGAAAAAGTTCTAATAAGAGGAAAGTAAATAAAGCTAACGGCAAAAGCAAAGAAGATAATAACCAAAATAGAAAAAAGAGCATAACAATGCCATGAAGAAAGAAAAAGGTAAATAAAGAAAGTCAAATAGCGGACGGAGGGCAAGACGAGGTTATAGCATATTAGATCCGAATTGAAATTTAGCGTCACACTCACTCTTGCTCTCCTGTCGCTCGAGGCAGCATGTGCGGTATCCGAACACCAAATTATATCAGTCTCGAACACAATAAGACACGAAATCTAACTGAACTAGATACAATAGACGAGAGAATTTTAAAATAAAAATCAGATATTCTTTTATTTCATATCTTATATACAACCTTAATTGCAATGACCATCCATTAAAAGAAAAAAAGAGAGAAAAAAAAGTTAGATTGCATAAGTAATGTCATTAAATTTCCGTGTGGATTAATTCTACCTTCACTGACATCGAGGATAAAAGAGACTTTGCATTGAGTTCCATGGCAATTATTCAGAGCATAAGCCTAGAAAATCTAGTTAAAAGCTTTGAATGTCATGTGTCTAAATCTAGATCTTTTTGTGTGTTTGTTAAAACTGTTTTATTTTTCTTACTTTTTTTCTTCTTTTTCTTCTTCTATAAATTCGTAAATTTGACTGTATAGTGATCAATCTTTATAGGTCAGAAATATTACGTGAGGTCAGGTTCTCTGCTTCTTTTTCACTGTAAACTTTGCTGGCGATTTCTTTTCCCTCTGTGCGTGTGTCTATATATCTCTCTTTTTGTTTTGTTGAGAGACAATTTGGGGCAAAGGATTTAGTGAAAGAGGGAAGAGCAAATTAACGAAAGATGCAAGAGAGAGAACGGAAGTGGAAAGGGGAAAAGGTATTGAGTTTCTTTGCAAATCAATGTAAACTTTGTACATCAAGCTGAATAGTAAAGAGAACGGTTTTAGTGACGCTTTGTAAATGAAGGCTGTTAGCGCTCTGGTGTGATCTTGGTTAGTCTTTCTGTGTGTGTGTGTGTTTGTGTGTGTGTGTGTGTGTGTGTGTGTGTGTGTGTGTGTGTGTGTGTGTGTGTGTGTGTGTGTGTGTGTGTGTGTGTGTGTGTGTGTGTGTGTGTGTGTATGTGTGTGTGTGTGTGTGTGAAGGAATAAAGAAGGAAGAGCGCAATAAACCGAAATAGAGGTATTCAGTCACCCACAATCTCCATCTTTTATCGAACAACCTGCGAATTCCCCAATTTCCATTTTTCACAGAACACCGGCCAGCAGTCTTTCATCCGGAGGGGGAGGGAAAAAAACTCCTCTTACACACAAACTCTTCCCTCCTCGCGCAAAAATCCGCACAAGGCTTCATAATCAAAGGAACCGAAGGACTTGAGAGCGCGAGGAATGTACAGTATAGGAGATTAGTTAAAGAAATGTGTGGGCATCCAAACCTTTTGGGAATGAGCCGGCCTACCCAGCCTTCATCCTTTCATGAGGTAAAAATAAGAGAGAAAAATATGTAAAAAACTATATCAGCTTCTTTATTAAATTATCATAATACCCCAATTGTTTGAATAAAAAGATGAAAAATATTGGCGATGGGATCCATTAGAAATGCAGAGAAGCGAACTGAAATCGGATTTTATTTACGATTCCTTCGCCTGCATAACGCAGTGAACGAGACTTGCATGATAACACGTGACCT
>NC_051389.1:26690121-26692621 GCF_015228065.2 Penaeus monodon
CACGTGGTCCTCGCCAACTGTATCCCCATCGATCCTGCTGACGAGGATTTTGTTACAAAAAGGCATCAAGGCGAGACTCCAAGGCACTGGATAGCGTCAGGTTTACGCTTCCATAGAGCAACTGGAAGTATCAAGGCCTTGGAGACACGCAGTTGGTCCTTCTGCATAGGTACCGGACATCTCCATAACGCTCTTGTTGATCGACTTCATGCTCCCTGTTGCCAGACCAATCCGTTCTAACTGACTTCCTGGTCTGAAACCCATAGATATGGACTACGCTACCAAGGTATGTAAAACTTTCTGTGACTTTCAACGTCCTCCGCCGCAAGCATGGATTGACTGAACAGGGTTCCCCTAACAAGCCCCCAAAGTCCTGAATCTGGTCTTGGTCCAGGAGACACTCTATGCCTAGGGGCCTTCGCCTCATTACTAAATGCCTCAAGAAGCCGCCACAATTGGACTCCAAGGACTCAATAGGAATGGCAACATCGCGGCAAAGTCAAGGTCCGAGACCTTAATATTGCTAGTGTTGTTGCTGTCTCTGCACTGACTTTGGCTAGTACTCTGCCCATTATCCAGTCCATGCAGTGTTGAGAAGTGTGGGTGCAAGGGTCACAGCCTTGCCTCACCCCTCAATTACAACAGGGAAGAAGTTCGGCATAACCCACCAGCTTTACAGCACTTCCAGTACCAGTATAGAGGCTTGCTAGCAGCCCAATAATCGTGTCCGGAATTCCTCTGAGCTCAGGATCTCCCTAGCGATTCCGATGCATCGAGTCAAACGCCTTCTTGGGTCGATGTAGGCTGCGAGCAACCCACGACCAAACTCACGACGGCGTTCCATCAATTACTCGAAGTCGCTAGTAATACGGTCTATTGTGGACTTGCCAGAGTAATCCAGACTGCTCCGGGTCCTCTGGTGCCTCCGTAGTGGTTGCGGATTTCGTTTTCAGAAGAATGTGGGCAAGAACCTTGCCTGGTTGCTGAGCAGTGTATGCCACAGTAGTTGCTACAGTCCCATCGATCCCCTTCCCCTTCCAGAGCGGGATGACCACGGCCCCTCAGCAGGTCAGGGGGAATGGTACCAGACTGGCCAAATGGCATCAGACTGTATGCAGGCCCCGAGCCATAGGTTTCAACCCCCAGCCTTTAGCAGTTCAGCAGTCGATATCACAGATGCCTGGCAGCTTCCCACTCTTCAGCTTGGAAATTGGCATTCCTAACCTCTGTTAGGTAAGTAGTTTCTCACTGATGGTGGGGGGTCCGGCCAGGCACTCGCAACTCGCTTGCATCCAAGCTAAATGTTGGAGGGTCCACCCTGTACAACTGTTCAAATACTCAGCCCCAACGTTCACGAACCCCACATGATCTGAGATGATCCGTCCCCCGCCTCTGACGGACTGCAGTCCATCTCTGATGAGGCCTTAAGGTTCAGTTTTCCCTCCAGGGCTTGGTAGGCAGGGCGAAGGTCAGTATGCCAAGAAATGGCCTCGACCCTCCTCAGCAGAATTCCTGATAGACTGTTTCCTTGTCCCTTCTCATCAGTGTCCGAGCCCTACGCACCATGGAACGAACGCAAGACTTGATGTCCCATTCAGCCGAGCCTTACGACACGCTTCAGTGGCCTCTAATGTCCTCCAGGGAGATGTATTCTGCCTTTCCTTGGGAGCGTAACGCCAATGGACTACCTGAGCTGCTTCGAGTTTTACGCGCTTGAAGGCTCCCACAGCGCAACTGGTCCGTCGGGTTGCTGGTTCGTGAATCGGTCCAGAGACTGCGTGGCGCGAAACCCACGGCACCTCTCCTCCCTTAGTCTGTCCAGTGAAACACCTTAAGGTGCCTCACTAGAGGGAACGGTGAGTGTTTGAAGTGGACCCGCAGTGGGGTACCACAAGCAGCTAGGGTCGTGCACAGAACTCAGCACTCGGTAACCCTGCAGTTCCTGAAGATCCTCCATCGCGTGCTGACAAGAATGTGGTCGAAATCTCTCCTTGCCACATTACCCGTATCGCTGTAGCCAAGTCCAGCGATGCGGTTGGAGCTCGTGGTACTCAGCGCCAGAGATCCTTCCTTTTCTGGGACCTTAGCAAGTCCCGGAGAAGGAGCTATTCTCGCTGCTGGTATCAGCTCCCGACCATGGGGCCGACAGACATCTCGTAGCCAGCTCGGTCACAGTCCAGATACCGCATTGAAGGTCGCCCAGAACACATGCGAATGTCTCGCCGGGGGCAATCGTCTCCACAGATCGAGTTTTGGCGTAGAACGCCTCTTTCACATCGGTTTTATATCATCGGTAGGAGTCGTATACAGCAATAAGAGATAAGAAGACAAAAACATGCTTTCAGTCTCAATGCCATGATAACGCTCATCAAACCGTGTCACCTCAACTACCGCGGGCTGAAGTCTGACTGGAGATGGCTATGGCCACCTGGAGGTGGTGACCATCGCTACGGCCCGACCAGTAGTAGTGTAACCACCCACACTGATCGTGTCCCGCTAC
>NC_051389.1:26697621-26700121 GCF_015228065.2 Penaeus monodon
CGGTGGTGATGCCGCGGGCACGCCGCCGTGATTGGTCACTCCGCGGCAGTTAGAGGGCGTGACCTTGCATGCGTCTGAACAGCCACATACTGAGCGGTCTGAAATTGGTCAGACGCTTCCAGGCATACAGACAAATAGATAGGCAGAGATAGACAGACAGACAGATAGACAGAGAGAGAGAGAGAGAGAGAGAGAGAGAGACAGAGAGAGACAGAGAAAGTAAACGAGAGAGAGAAGGGATAGTTTGCATAGACACGGAGAAGCAGAGCGTGAAAAGAAAGTTTGTTGTGATCGCGCGTGACAACGAGTCGCAGGAATGACATTCGAACGAAAGACGCCAATAAGGTCACATTGATAAGTAAACGTGAATCAGATCTTTGAAGTTTTATTAGCTGAGCAAAGACGTTGACGGTACACTTGTTTATTATTACAGATGTCTTATGTTATATATCCTGTAAGATACCAAGGCTTCCGTGTCTTTAATAATATCAATGAGAACAGATGAATTACATTTCTTGCGTTTCTGCATTAATTAACTCCACCTAACCCAAGGTCAGTCGTCGACAAAAACGCCTTTTTTGGGGGTTCAAACACTATTGCAAATCCACATTTCAATTTGCATTCGTGTTTCTTCGCCGATAAACTTTCAATATTGTTATCCCATGTCGTAGAACTAACTCGGTTAAATTTCCCCCTTTACGTTTTCCTGAAGCGCCCCCCCCCCTCCCCCCCGCACTTCTTACCAGTCCCCGCTCCGTGTGTCCGCCGCTCCGTCCGCCTGAATTCTGGTCTCGCCGCCGCCATGCACGCACTGATAGCCTCCTCCTCCCCCTCTCTTCCCTGGGCTCCCCTCTATCTCTCTTTTTTCCCTTTCCGGCGCTTTTCTTTTCTTTTCTTTTTTTTTACCTTTCTTTTATCCTGACTACTTTACTTATCTCCTTTCCTATCATCTTCACTCTCCCGTTTCGCAACCTGCTTTTCTGTCTCCCACTCTCTGTCCTTTTTATCTCTTTTGCAATCATCTTTTCCTCTCTCTCTCTCTCTCTCTCTCTCTCTCTCTACTCTCGTCTCTCTCGTCTCCTCCTCTCCTCTCGCTTCTCTCTTCTCTCTTCTCTCTCTCTCTCCTCTTTCCCATCTCTCGTCATCTTTCTCTTCTCTCGTCTCTCTCTCTCTACGCTCTCTTTCTCGTCTTCCTTTCCTTCTCTCTCTCTCTCTCCTCTCTCTCTCTCTCTCTCTCTCTCTCTCTCTCTCTTCCCCGCTTTCATGTCCTGCCTTCCAACTGCGTTCCATCTTTCCTTCTACCTTCCTTCTCTCCTTTGTTCCATCCTCTCTTTCGCTTCTGTCGCTTTCTTTTCCTGCTTTTCCGCCGCCTGCTTTCCTTTCTCCCTTCCTTACTTCAGAGCTCCTTCGTATCCTTCGTATCCTTCGTATCCTTCGTATTATTGCCTCTCTTTCTCCTCCCTTTCCTTCATTAATTCCTTCCTTCTTACTTTCCTAAGTTACTTCCATTCTTCCTTTCGCTTCCGTCCGTCCTTTCTTCCTCTTTCCCCCTTTCTTCCTCCTTTTCTTCCTTCCTTCCTTTCTTCCTCCTTTTTCCTTCCTTCCTTCCTTCCTTTCTTCCTCTTTTTCTATCTTCCTTCCTTCCTTTCTTCCTCCTTTTTTCCTTCCTTCCTTCTTTCCTTTCTTCCTCTTTTTCTATCTTCCTTCCTTCCTCCTTTTCTTCCTTCCATCGTTTCTTCCTCCTTTTCTTCGTTCCTACTTCCCTTCCTTCCTTCCCTCCTTCCTCCCATCCTACCTCGCCTCCCACCAATCCCTTCCTCTCTCGCTTTATGCCTTTCGCCTTTCATCCGTTGATCCTGCGTTCATAATCGCCCATTTGGTTTTAACGTGATCGGCATTCTCCTGTTCCGGCGACGCAGATGAAAGGCCGAATCTGCCTAGTGTGATTGCGTCACGATTTGTTCTTTATGTATAGACGTTCCATTATCTGTACCAGGAAGAAAACACAATGTGATGCTGTACTGGGTTTTCGTGGTTTCGTAATGCATATACCAAATTTCAGTAATGAGCAACAGAGTCGGATTTATCTTTCGTGGAATTAGACGGAATGTGAAGAGGAGAAAGGCACAGTAAATCTTTACAAATCTCAAGTTTCGAATCCCCGGTAGTACTTATAAAAATCGATATTTAGAGGACGATAGTTTACAGTCTCATCTCTTCTACAGTCCTTCCGCGGCTCCACACTCTTCTTGGGGCGGATTGTGCAAGTTTGGCAATAAAGTTTCCACAAACCATTTAGTGTTCTTCTTTGACTTCTCCCAGTTATTTTTCCTTTCTGTAACTGCACCACGGCACAGCAAATCAGCCCCAGAATATTGCGTTTCTTTGGAGGATAGTGCACTATATAAATCATTCTAAGCATGTGACAATACTGTTAACGAGAAAAAAAGACTACCTGAGAATATTCTTCCCTATCAAACGAACTCTGTGAATTAAGGCA
>NC_051389.1:26707621-26712621 GCF_015228065.2 Penaeus monodon
TTGCCTACCTAGCCACTGGGTGGCCAAGCCAACCCAAGTCAGTGCTGGTCCCAAGCCCGAATAAAATAGAGAGATCGATTACCTAAAAGGGTAACACCGGCACTCTCCGTGGAAAGGAACTGGGGACCCTACCACGCACTCACTCCAAGAGCATCACAACATGAAAACTACAATTAAGTATCATGCTGTGACCACGGCGGCTCAGACATAAACCTACCGTTTAAAGAAAAAAAAAAAGAAAAAAAAAAAAAAATATATATATATATATATATATATATATATATATATATATATATATATATATATATATATATATATATATATATATATATATATATTATATATAGATATATATATAGATATAGATATAGATATAGATATGTATGTATGTACATTTATATATGTACATATATATACATATCTATATATATGTATATGCATATATATGTATGTGTGTGTGTGTGTGTGTGTGTGTGTGTATGTGTGTGTGTGTGTGTGTGTGTGTGTGTGTATGTGTGTGTGTGTGTGTGTGTGTCTGTGTGCGTGTGTGTGTGCGCGTGTGTGTGTGTGTGTGTGTGTGTGTGTGTGTGTATGGTTATGTGTTTGTGTGTGTGTGTATAAATGTATATATGTGTGTATGTGTGCGTGTGTGTGTGTGTGTGTATTGTTATGTGTTTGTATGTGTGTGTGTAAATGTATATGTGTGTGTACGTGTGTGTGTGTATGTGTGTGTGCATAAAGTCCCTCTCTCTCCTTCTTCTTTCCAATTTATTTCGCTTTCTGTTTCTCCCCCTTCTCATGTCACTATTTCCCCATGCATTGTCTACGTATCAGTTCCTCCCCTTATCTACCTGTCCCTCCAACTGACAGATACATTTCCTCAGAGGTCCCCCCCCCCCCCGGCACCCCTATTACGCTCCCCATGGCGCTCCCCTGACGCACGCACACATAGCTCCCCTCACTCGCCCCCTCCCCGCCTCCCCGTCCCGTGCACCCTGAGGCAAATCTCATCACGGGAAAGACATATCTTGTGGAGTTACCTTTATGGAACTCTGTTGCTTTGCTATAGAATGCCTTCTGGGGAGGGACACTTCCGGTAATAATCCACTTGTAGTCTGCTTTTTTATTCTTTCTCTCTTCTCCTCTTTTTTCTTCTTTTTTTTTCATTTTTCCTCTTTTCTCCCCTCTCTCCCCTTTTCTCTCTCTCTCTCTCTCTCTCTTTCCCCCCCTCTCTCTCTCCTCTTTCTTCTCTCTCCTTTCCCTTTTTCCAATTTTTTGACAGAAAAAACTTTTTTTTTTTTTTCCCTTTTTTTCCCGGGGGGGGGGGGGGGGGGGGGGGGGGGGGGGAGGTTTTTTTTTTCCCCCCCCCCCCCCCCCCCTTTTTTTTTTTCCCCAACCCCTTTTATTATTTTTCCCCCCGCCCATTTTTTTTTTGTCCCCCCCTCCTTTTTGCCCCCCCCCGGCCCCCGCTTTCCCCCCCCCCCCCCCCCCCCCCCCCCCCCCCCCCCCCCCCCCCCCCCCCTTTTTTTTTTTTTTTTTTTTTTTTTTTTTTTTTTTTTTTTTTTTTCCTCCCCCTCCCGCCCCCTCCCCCCCTCCCTTTCCTCCCCACAAATTCCCCGGGCTTTTTTTTTTTCCTTTTCTTTTCCCCCCCCCCCTTTCTTTCCTTTTGGGGGGCCCGGGCCCTTTTCCCCGGGTTCCCCATTTTGTCTTTTTTCTTGCTTTCTTTTTTTTCATTTTTTCCTCCCCCTCTCTCTCTCTCTCTCCCCTCCAATTTCTCTCTCTCTTTTCTCTCTCTCCCTCTCTCCCCTCTCCCTCCTCTCTCTCTCCTCTCTCTCCCCTTCTCTCTCTTTTTTCTTTTTCCCTCTTTCTCTCCTTTCTTTTCTTCACCTCTCTCTCTCTCCCCTCTCCTCTCTCTCTTTCTCTTTTCTTTCTCCTCTCGTCTTCAATCCTTCCCCGCTCTCTCTCTCTCTCTCTCCCTCCGTCCCTTTTCTCACTCTTTTCCTTTTCCTTTCTTCTCTTCATCTCTCTTTTTTCTCCCCCTCTCCCTCTTTTTTTCTCTCTCTCCCTTTTTATTTAATCTCTCTCTCTCCCCCCTCTTCCTTTTCTTCTTCTTCTCTCTTCCTCCTCCCTCTCTCCCCCTCTCTCTTCTCTCTCCTCTCCTTTTTTTCTCTCTCTCCCCCCTTTTTTCTCCTCTTCCCCTCTCTTTCAATCTCCTCTCCCCTTTCTCTCTTTCTCTCTCTCTACATCCTCTCCCCCTCTTTTTCTCCTCTCTCTCCTCCTCTCTCTCCCTCCCTCTCTCTCTCCTCTTCTCTCCTTTTCGTCCCTCTTCTCTCTCTCCTTCTCTTTTCCCCCTATCTTCTCTTTTCTCCCCCCTCTCTATTTCTCCCCTCTCTCTCTCTCTCTCTCCCCCAATTTTCTCCTCTTTTCTCCTCTCCTTCTCTCGTCTTTTCTTCTCATTTTCATCCCCAAAAAAAAAAAAACCTTTTCTCTCCTCTTTTTCTCTCTTTTCCCCCCGCCCTTCTCGTCTCTCTCTCTCTCTCTTTCCTCTCCTCTCTCTTCTCTCTCTCTCTCCCCGTCTCTCTCTCTCTCCTCCCCCTCTCCTCTCCCCTCTCTTTCTTTCTCTCTTTCTCTTTCTCTCTAAAGGGTTTTTTCTCTCTCTCTCTTTTCTCTCTCCCCTCCCCTCTCTTTTCACCTTTCCTCTTTTCTCCTCTCTCTTCTCTCTCCCCTCTCCCCTCTTTCATCTTTCTTTTTCTCCTCTTTTTCTTTTCCCCCTCTCCCCTCTCTCCTCTCTCCCCCCTTCCCCTCTCCCCTCTCTCCCCCTCCCCTCTCTCTCTCCTCTCTATAAATTTCAATCTATCTACTATCATCCTTTTAAATTTCTCTCTCTCTCTTTATTTATCTCTCTCTCTCTCTCTCTCTCTCTCTCCCCTCTCTCTTCCCCTTTTTCTTTTTCTTTTTCTCTCTCTCCCCTTCTTCTCTCTCCCCCAAATTCCCCCCCTCTGATCTCTCTCTCCTCTTTGGTTTTAAACCCTCCTCTCTTCCTCTCTTTTTCCGCCCCTCTTTTCTCCCCTCTCTCTCTCTCTCTCTCTTCTCCTCTCTCTTCTCCCCTCTCTCTCTTCCCCTTCTCTTCATAAATCTATCTTCTTCTCTTTTAAACTCTCCCCTCTTTTTAATCTTCTCTCTCTCTCTCTCCTCCTCTCCCCTTTTCTCCCTCCTCTCTCTCTCCTCTCCCCTCCCTCTCTCTTTTCCCCCTCCCCCTTTTCCCCTTTTCTTCATCCCTTTTTCTCTCTCCTCTCCTCATTTTCTCTCTCTTTTTTCCTCTCTCTCTCCTCCTCTCCTCTCTCTCCCCTTCTCCTCGCTCTCCCTTCCTTTTTCCCCCTCTCCCCCCTCCCCTCCCTCTCTCTTCCCCTCCTTCCCTCTCTCTCTTTCTCTTTCCCCTTTCTCTCCCCCTCTCTCTCTCCTTTTTATCAATAAATCTATCTATCTTTATCTCTATTAATCTCTCTCTCTTCCCTCTCTCTTCTCTCCTCTCCCCTCTTCTCTCTCTCTTCCTCTCTCTTCCCCTCCTCCCCCTTTCTCTCTCGTCCTTTTTCCCCAAAAGCTCTCTTCTCTCCCCCCTTATAAAATAAATCTATCATCTATCCCTTTTTAATCTCTCTCCCCTCTTTTTCTCTCTCTCTCTCTTCTCCCCCGGGGGTTTTCCTCTTCCCCTGGGTCTCCTCTCCCTCTCTCTCTTTTCCCCCCTCTCTTTTTTTTCCCCCCCTTCTCCCCCTCTCCCCTCCCCCTCTCTCCTCTCGTCCCCCTTCTCTCCTCCCCCCTTCCTCCCCTCAATCCTCTCTCCCCCTTCTCTCTCTCTCTCTCTCTTTTCCTCTCTCCCCTTCCCCTCTTCTCTCACGTAAAAAGGATGTTTGTTTGTAATCCTCCCCTTTTTTTTTTTTCTTTGTCCTGCATGGTTTGGGGTTTTTGTGTTGTTTTCCCCTGTTCTTTCTTTTCTTTTGTTTTTTCCTCTTTTTTTCCTTTTTTATTCTCTTCCCACCCTTCCCTAATGGGAATTTTCTTATAAAATCTCTTTTTTTTCCTTTTTCCCCTTTAGTTTTTTTTTTGTTTTTTTTTCTCTTTTTTCCCTTTCCCTCCACCCCTTTCCCCCTTTTCTCCTCTTTTCCCCCTTTCTCTTCCACTGCCCCCCCCAAATCTTCCGAAATCTCTTCCACCTTTTTTCCCCAATTTCCCCCCCTTTTTTCCCCCTTTCCCTACATGTTTTTTCCCTTTCCCCCCCCCCTTCCACCTTATCCACTTCTTCGTCCTCTTTCACGTCTATCCCCCCCCCCCTCCACCTCTTCTTTCACGTCTCCCATCCACCCATCAGGAATGCTAATGCTTCGTACATTGCCGTTTATTCTATCAAGGAAATTGCATGTCAAGGAGCGCGTGTGTGTGAAGCAGGGTCGAGCACGCCTCTGAAACCCCACCCCCGGGGACCCCTGTGCCCCTAGTTTTTTCCCTGGGCTCTGCTTGGGGGAAAAATCGGGGGGGGGGGGGGCATGGGGGGGGGTGGAAGGTTTTGGGCTTTGGGGGGGGGGGGAGGGGGGCTGGGGGAGGTGCTGGGGGGCATTTTTTTGGGGGTGAGTTTTGGAGGGAAATTGTGTGTGTGGGGTTTTTGGGGTTTTGTGTGTGTTTTGGGGTGTGTGTTGTGGGTGTGTTTTGTGTGTGTGTGTGTGTGTGTGTGGTGTGTGTGTGTGTGTGTGTGTGTGTGTGTGTTTTAGCGTGCGCGTGTGTATGTGAATGTGTTTTGTTTGTGTTCATGGTTTTATGTAGGCGTGAACTTTATTGCACGTGGGAGCTTTGTGCTTCAGTATAAATATCTGTGCGTTGTGTCTGTTTTTCTACTGGCTGTGCATTGGGATTTTAGGATTTTTCCAATTACCCGATGTTTGTTTTTTTTTTTTGGGAAACGTGTGGGAGTGTACGAGTGCGGGGTGGGTTTGCTAAACTTTATGTTT
>NC_051389.1:26720121-26727621 GCF_015228065.2 Penaeus monodon
ACAGGTATTTGCGCCTGTGCATGTGTCTGTATCATTACTAAGTTTGTGATATTAATGTTTGCCTGTACCTGTGTACTTAAGCGTATTGTGCTTGTATATGTGTGCCCACGCTGAAAAAAAATGTTGGCCCTGCAGCAATATGTGTAATTGTGCAACTGGTAGGAGGCCAAATACCTGTCGATCTCGCTGATTCAATGACTAGCCTGGCGCCGCTCATCAAATTCTACTCGTTCGGAATCGCAGTCGCCGTTATCAGCATTGTCCGGAGCTCAATACATCCGTTTTAGCCAGAATCCACACAAACCCCCGCAGCCCCGTTTGATTTTCAGCGCTCCACCTCATCTGCATGCAATTTCCCCTTGGGTTTTCCCGGCCATGTTTATTTTCAGAAACGCATTACGTCTGCTCCATTTGCGAAAGGGAAGCGTGAAATCATATGCATACGCTCCTATGATAAGGTATGTTAGCCTAGTTTTATGAGCTGTTCCTACGCTGACATGAGTGCATATCATTTTCTAAAAGCAAGGACGTACAGCGTCAGGTTATGAGAGACTGATTACGTTATAGTAGGTGGTCTCGTTCCAGTATTCCTTTTATTTTCTGTCATTCTGCTTACCAGTGTAAATGTTTAACTATCTACTTACATGCTTATCTGTTTGTTTACTTATATGTCTTAATGTGTATATATCTGTCGGTCGGTCTGTTTATATACGTATCTGTCTGCCTGCCTATATAATTATGGTTGTCTCCCTGTATATTTTGTCTATCTTTATACTTATATGTCTATGAATGGTAAAAAACTCTTCCGTATTGATACTGTGGTAGAAAAACCCTGAATGCAAAACCAGATTTATTGAAAATGAGACTACAGTTTCGAAATCCACCTGGATTCCATCTTCAGGTCTGAAGAGGAAAGGGGAGAGGAGGGGTATAAAAGAGAGAGAGATGAGAGGCAACGCGGTAACACAGGAGAAGGTGAGGACAGACGAACAGAAGCGAAGGGAGGTTAGGTCACGTCGGAGAATCGGTCGGACTATGAGAAGGGTGGCCGGCATAAGGGAGAAGGCGGCGGAAGTGGGAAGCGAGGAGACTATAGGCAAAAGGATTTTCAGGTTGAAATTAGGCAGCAGGTTAATCAAGAAGGATTCCACCAGTCTGCGGGCGTGGGCGTCTGTGTATATATCTCTGTTTCTCAGTGCACCTGTTTTCTGTCCGTCTGTATATTTCTCCGCCTACCTATCTTTTTGTCTATATAGTTATCTGATTATCTGTTTATATATCTATTCCCGGATCTGTTTACACCTGTTTGCTTGTTTGTAAACCTATCCTAATGTCCGTCTGTTCGCCCGCCTCTCTTTGCAATTCTCTCTGTGTTTTTTTCCTCTACACCTATCTGTCTATATGCTTATTTCTGTCTGTCTATATACCTGAATGCCTGCTTATCTGTCTATACATTATACCAATACCCCTTGTCTTTAAACTAATATCTCTCTGCCTGTCTGCTTGTATATTTATCTGTCTGTTTTTGTATATTTATCTGAATGTCTATTTGTCTGTCTTTCTATTTAGCTATTTGTCTTCCCGCCATTCTGTCTTATTGCCTATCTTATTACCTCATCTGCATAAGCTATATGTCATCATTTATCAGTTATGTGTCTTTCTCTTTGCTTTTCTTGTCGGCATTTGCCCATAATCATCTTTTTATCCCTCCTTTTCTACCCCCCCCCCGTTCAAAGGGTCCGTCACCTATGCTCTTTATCAGGCTGGGATAAGGCTATTAACGACTATTTACATCATTATCATCTCTCTCTCTCTCTCTCTCTCTATCTATCTATCTATCTCTATCTCTCTATCTTCCATCTATCTATCTATCTATCTCTATCTCTATCTCTATCTATCTATCTATCTATCTATCTATCTATCTTCCATCTGTCTATCTATCTATCTACCTAGTCTGTTATCTATATCTACTATTTATATATATATATATATATTATATATATATATATATATATTATATATATATATATATATATATATATATATATATATATATATATACTATATATATATATATATATATATATATATATATATATATATAATATATATATAGCTATCTCTCTATCTCTCGCTGTCTTTATTATTATTATTATCATTATTAATATTATTATTAATCATCATCATCATCATCATCATCATCATCATCACCATCATTATGGTCACTGTTATTATCATTATTACTATCACTATTCCCATATCGTGTCTCTCATATTCTCGTTTTCTTCTTTCACCCCATCTCCTTACCTCTTCACCCACCTACCCCCACCACCCCACCCACCCACCCTACCCCACATGCCCACACTCAGATCATCTTATTTACTCCTGATAATGAATTTTTTTTACGTCTGGAAAATGTGTCGGATCCATTGTTTTTCCACGCTGGGAGGCAGCCAATTCGCATGAACGGAAAGCAAGGAAGGAGGGAGGGAGGAAGAGAAGGAGTAAGAGCGGGGAGGAGAGGGGAGAGAGGATCGCAATAGAGGGGAAGGGGGCAGTAGACAGGGGGGGGAAGGAGGGGAGACGGGAGAGAACGGAGAGCGAGGAAGGGAGGGGAAACGGGGGGAGGCTGGGAGGAAGGAGGAGAGGCGAAGGGAGGCAGGAGGGAGTAAGGGGAGGGGTAGAGATGGGAGGGAACAGATCGAGGGAGGGAGGGGTGCGGGAGGTAGGAGAGGAGGAGGAGAGAGCGGGGAAGGGAGATGAAGGAGAGCAAGAACTGTGGGAGTGGGAGGAGATGACAGGGTGGGAGTGGGAGTAGGAATGGGAGATGGCGGGGGGGGGGGAGTGAATGGCGGCCGGTTATCTGAGCGGCAGGTTATCTAAGTGGTAAGTTATCTGAGTGGCAGGTCATTCGGGGCTGGGAATGCGCCCGTGGAGGACGAGAGTGGCAGGCGTCGAGAGATAGCAGAGTGAGCCTTCAACGAGGGACTCCGCCGGAGATTCCTCGACGCGGAAGCGAAGAAAAAGTGTCGTTTGAGATGACTCTGTGTGAGATACGTTGCGCTGCGAGTGCTACAGTCTGAGAAACAAAGGACGAAATGAAGAAATAAAATGGATATGCACGCACATATACATGCGTGTGTATATGTGTGTATATGTATATATATATATATATATATATATATATATATATATATATATATATATATATATATATATATATATATATATATATATATATATATATATATATATATAAGTGTGTGTGTGTGTGTGTTTTATATATCATCATCAGCCTGAATCAATCCACTGCAGGATGTAGGCCTCTCCCAATCTTTTCCAACTTTGTCTGTCTTGTGTTTTTTGTTTCCAGTCTCGGCCCCCAAATTTCGTTATTTCACACCATATTGTCATTGCTCTGGCCCTTGGCCTCTTTATGTTATCTATAACCCAGTCTGTTACTTTCTTTGCCCATCTGTCGTCCTGTCTCCGACATATATGACCTGCCCATTGCCTGTTTTTTTGTGTGTGTGCTCCCAAGTATATATTCCACTTTTGTCTGTTCCCTGATCCACGTCGCCCTCATCCGATCTCTTAGGCTAATTCCCAGAATCAACCTCTCCATCCCTCTCTGGGCACTTATTAGTTTCCTCTCCAGTAATTTGGTTGTAGTCCAAGTTTCTGATCCATTGGTCATAACTGGGAGGACGCATTGGTTAAAGACCTTTTTTTTGCATACATGATCTTAGTTTTTTTCTTTTTCATCCCAAGTCCGACTTTCAGACTTTCTTTATTCATAACATTTATTAGTTGCTGCATTTCATTTGCAGATTCAGCGAAGAGAACAATATCATCTGCAAATCTTAGATTATTTAGGTATTCGTCTGCTATGTTGATACCCTTTCCGTTCCATTCTAGCCTCCTGAATATTTCCTCAAGGCAAGCTGTAAACAGTTTTGGTGAGATGGTATCGCCCTGTGTAACACCTTTTTAATTGGTATTTTATCGGTTTCCGTGTGGATCTTGATGGTTGCTATCCCATCTTCGTATACATCTTCCAATATTTTACAATATACCTCCTCTACTCCCTGTCTTCGGATAGCTTTTTCGTAATCAATGAATGCCATACACAGGGTTTCCTATATTCGTTTATTTTTTCTCTTATTTGAATATATTTCACACACGCACGCGGGCGACGGGAAATTGAACTTCCTTGAGGGTCGGAGTCTTTTAACGGTAGGTTCATGTCTGAGCCGCCGTGGTCACAGCATGATACTTAATGTGTTTTTTCATGTTGGATGTCTTGGAGTGAGTACTGTAGGTCCCAGTCTTCCACGGAATGCCTGTACCTTTTAGAATTCTCTCTATTCGGGCTTGGGACCAGCACTGACTTGGCTGCTCACCAGTGCAAAGTAGCAATCAAGGTGTTCCTGCACAACCCACTCGACCCGACAGATTGCTCACAGCTGAGTCCAGCTCTAACCATTCGCACCGCGCCCCTACACACATACACACACACACACACACACACACACACACACACACACACATATATATATATATATATATATATATATATATATATATATATATATATATATATATATATATATATATATATATACATGCATGTAAGTGCATGTGTGTGTGTGTGTGTGTGTGTGTGTGTGTGTGTGTGTGTGTGTGTGTGTGTGTGTGTGTGTGTGAGAGAGAAAGAGAGAGAGAGAGAGAGTGTGTGTGTGTGTGTGAGAGTGAGAGTATGTGTGTGAGAGAGAGAGAGAGAGAGAGTGTGTGTGTGTGTGTGTCTTTGGTCTTTAATCATATGCTTGCTTGGTCATTAATCCAATCCAATTAACTAATGCATTTCCAGAAATTATTATTGATATCTCATATATCAGCGTAATTTGATAAATGAACAGTTAATCCCAAAATATTTATTTGAACAAATACAGAGAAAATATGAATAGAATGATGAATTAAAAGAACAAACCAGCTAATGAAAGAATTTGGTGATAGGTAAACAGCGACGGAAGTTATGAATTGATGTTCAGTTTCTACCAATTCGTACGTTTGTTATTGGCACTTTTATCTCAGTGAAATAAGCCTGTGTATGCGTTATGAATTGTCGCTGTTGTTAAATTCTTTGCTACGCATTCTTCACAAAAACGATTGCGAAATGGGAAGTGCAATGTAATTTGCAATTGCTATTTGCATTTAACACAAGTCTGCATTTAATTAATCACAGAGAGCGATGTTACTCGTAAGTGCTGATATCAGAGCCGAGGTAGAATGTGTGAATGTGGCCCCCACTCATATATCTTCCATTGCATGAGCGTGTGTGTGTGTGTGTGTGTGTGTGTGTGTGTGTGTGTGTGTGTGTGTGTGTGTGTGTGTGTGTGTGTGTGTGTGTGTGTGTGTGTGTGTGTGTGTGGTGTGTGTGTGTGTGTGTGTGTGTGTGTGTGTGTGTGTGTGTGTGGTGTGTGTGTGTGTGTGTGTGTGTGTGTGTGTGTGTGTGTGTGTGTGTGTGTGTGTGTGTGTGTGTGTGTGTGTGTGTGTGTGTGTGTGTGTGTGTGTGTGTGTGTGTTGGCTTATTTGTGCATGCTTATGTGTCTGTTAATGCCCTTTTTTGTAAGGTGTGTTTAGTTAGTTTGTTGTGAAGGTATTCGTATGTGTCTGTCCTTGTATGTTTTTACTGTTCCGTGTGATTTGTTTGTCCTGGTATGTATGTATGTTTCTTCATGTATCTTTTAACATATCTAATTATGTAGATTATTTCGTGTATATATTATAATATGACTATTTCCAAAGACAAGAAATAGACTGAAAAAGAACAATCAGATACAATTAATATACCTGAAATGTTTAATTATATATCAAATACCAAGTGACTGGACAGTCGATGTGGAATCCAGTGTACTAACACAAGCTTTGTACTATTTTCTCCGAATTAATTTGAATAACGAATTATTTCTGTTCCTACGTGCCTTCGCGAATAATTTTGTTCTGGGAATTTAAACTCTCGTAGAAAGATGTCATTCTCTTTTCATTTACATATTCTTTCACATTCTTATTTTTTCTCTTTCACATCTCCAACTTTTCTGAAACTCTGACCCTCTTTTTTGCTGTGAGTCCATACTTTTATATTTTGTAGTCTCTATCTTTTTTCCTCTCCTCTTCTTCCCTTCTTTCTCTCTCTTTATCTGTTTATCTCTCTCTTTGTCAATCTGTCTATTTGATGATCTCTATATCTATTTACCTATCTATCTGCCTTTCTCTCTGTCTCTATCTATCTGTCTGTCTCTTTATATCTGTCTATCTATCTATCTATCTATCTATTTAACTATTTGTCTCTCTCTCTCTCTCTCTCTCTCTCTCTCTCTCTCTCTCTCTCTCTCTCTCTCTCTCTCTCTCTCTCTCTCTCTCTCTCTCTCTCTCTCTCTCTTTCTTTCTCTCTCTCTCTCTCTCTCTCTTCTCTCTATTTCTCTTTGTCGCATTGTCACCCGAGTAGAGATTTATATTCTTCCTGTTTTGCAAAGGAATTTTCGTCTTGGGTTTTTTTTTGTTGCGATTCTCAAGGACATGGAAGAATGTCGGGATAATGTATGCATGGAAACCCTTGTGTATTCTAAACCCCAGTCAAATGGATGGAAAGGTAAACAGTGTCGTTTTTCCAAAAAATATTATAGATGGGAATATAATGATGTATCATAATATTTCAAGGTATGTGTTTGTGTATGCGAAAGAGAGAGAGACAGGCAGACAGACAGACAGTTGGACAGACAGATAGATAGACAGTGGGGAGTGGGGGGTACGCGAGCGAGCGCGCGCGAGTGTGTATGTGTGTGTGTGTGTGTGTGTGTGTGTGTGTGTGTGTGTGTGTGTGTGTGTGTGTGTGTGTGTGTGTGTGTGTGTGTGTGTGTGTGTGTGCGCGCATCATAGCCATAGACATCCATTCATCTGCGGCAACACTGCTCCCTCGTCTAAAGGATTCCACCACAAAAAAATGCAAAAAAGGGGGACTTCCTTCCAATCCTTTTCAAACTGGAAAGCTAATGACTATCAGCATTCTTTCAGATACAATCACATTTCACTTTTCCTCTTCTTATTTTACTTTTCTTACAAATGATTTTTTTTTTCCGAGAGAGAAAGATCAATTTCCACATTTTCTTCTAGCTCTGTGTCACTTTTTTCTTCATATAATCTCACAAATGGATATTCCTTCATAAATGATCAAATGCGATTTTCCTTGCTCTTTTTCGTCTTCTTTTGCATTCCTATTTTCTCCTTTATCCTGTTTTTTTCTTCTTGCACTTTTCGCACTTCTATCTTCCTTCTAATTATCATTATTGTGGTTGCCATAACCATCATTATCTTTTTCATCATTATCATTATCATTATTATTATTATTATTATTGCTATCATCATTATAATTATCATTATCATTATTACCATTATTATTTTATTATTACTGCTATTATTATCATTATTATTATTATTATT
>NC_051389.1:26755217-26757717 GCF_015228065.2 Penaeus monodon
TTCAAGTTTAAGCATTCACTCATATGATTTCCATTTATGTATTGATCATTAATTTAAAAAAAAAATTAAGGAAAATAAATAAATGTGTGTGTGTGTGTGTGTGTGTGTGTGTGTGTGTGTGTGTGTGTGTGTGTGTGTGTGTGTGTGTGTGTGTGTGTGTTGTATATATATGTGTGTGTGTGTGTGTGTGTGTGTGTGTGTGTGTGTGTGTGTGTGTGTGTGTGTGTGTGTGTGTGTGTGTGTTTGTGTATGTATATACAATAAGTAAAATAAGTTGCGAATCTAGTGGAAATACAGCAACGAAGATTAATTTAATCATTCACTCAAGCTTAGCTATCACATAATATAGTTTGTTTGCTTTTTCAATTCAGATGTGGCCACTTATACTGACGCATCACATTGCATCGGATGAAGTGGATATTTATGGTAAAATAAAAAAATAACAACCAAATGTTTGCAGCTTTATATGCGATAAATAAAACAATTACATAAAATCAGAGATTCCATATCAGTTATGATCGGCTTCTCACAGATTTTATGTTCCCAAGGAGAAGTGTTGCTCCCACCTTCGTGACGATAGTCTCCATGGTAGCAGCATCTCTTTCCCTCGATAATAAAGCTCCAAATCCATTTTGAAGTTGTGTAATCAAACGAGGCGTAAAAATCCCGCATAGTTCCTCGTGCCAAGTAATGGCTCATTGGCCGTTTTAGTTAGCGTTCTAAGGATCATTGTTAGGCTGCCGAAGGAGAAATTAATGAGCTCGAGTGGCCTCATTCCGCCAATTCTACTACAGACCCATTGTACGTGACTGTGATATAACGGCTGTTTAACCTCAATTTAGTTCATATATAACGATGCATCTAAATTCCTAGTCAAGTTACGCTATTAAGCACTATGGTTTATCCAAGTTAGCAGCACTTCCCGACAGAGGTCACACGATCTCAGGTGACCTTGTTCCTCAGCCCTTGCTCAGCTTCACTAGGTTTTTAGCCCTAGTTCAGCAGTTGTTATATTCAAACCTATATTGCCAGCTTAATCGTGCAGGACTGGACCTCTTGTCCTATTATCATTCGATAAGCCAAGACATCACCAGTTATAGTGAACGTTCATATTCATTAAGCCACACTGTATGAGTAAACGTACGCCTTCCCTGTTCTGTCATATCTGCCAGTTGTGTTTTTCAAGCCACGTCTTGTTAAAGGCTTCTTCTAAGTCATGTCGCCACCTGGGGCCGGATTCACTAACGCACTTACAATGGTAAAATCGCTGGTAACTACGATCGTAAAAGACAACGGTGGTATTCACTGACAAGTAAAATTTGCAGTGGTCGGAGCATTGGTAACTTGTGTTATCACGTTCAGAAATCAATATTTAGGCAAAGCGTTTGGTTTGTTTTACTACCTGTTATGATTACGATGATGGCAAATAAATATTACAAGGTCATGACGTAGAAATGAAAATTTCACATAAAACTAACAAGAATAATGTCCACACAAATTCTCGTTATATTATAGGTAGACATAGGCCTATATTAGAATATAAACAATATATAGAATGAATAGATCAGTGAACTCTTAAAGCATTCTTCTTTTCCATCATTATTACAAATTCAAATAAAAAAAAACTAACTTATTAATAAATAAACGCAACAGCAACGTTAAACGAGTGTACCAGCCTTGTGAGTCATCGGAATTGTGGCAAAGGAATACAAACGCCAAACCGAAGGGAGCAAGAAAGTGAATTATTTCTTTTGTTTGACGATAAATGGCAGTGATTAAAAATATATATATATGCTTGGTTCGGTTCTTTATTAGAAAACGAAGAGAAATATGCAAACAAATAAATACGACTGTCACTGAGTTATGAATTTTCTCTTAGTGAGGATACCATAAAAACTGTCTCCATCACGATCAGATTCGGGCGAAATTTTACTTTAATCATAATAACAACAATAATAATGATTACGATGTTAGTAATAATAACAATAATGATGATAATAACAGAAATGATAACACTAATAGTGATAATAACAGAAATTATAACACCAATAATGATAGTAACAGAAATAATAACTGGGTTCTTTGGTTGATGGTAAATAATGATATGAATTAACTCTGCTACAAGTGTGACAGTTCTGCACTGGCTCATATTTTGACGACAAATAGCCAGGGAGGTCTTTTAACATCCTACGTGATGGATTTAATTAAACAAATTTTCATTTACAATTTTTCTAAATATGCGTATATGATGTATTCATAATTCAAAACTCGCGCTGTTGTGTAGTGTTTTGTCTACCTGTTACATGATTGGCCGAAGGAACCTCAATAATTACGCTTGGCGCTAGCTGATTGGTGATATTGCTATATTAGAACCCTCTGTTAGAACGAGTCCATCTACGATCGTAACTCATAGGTGGCGAGCTACCATCTCTTCGTAAATCCTACTTTACCATTACTGGTAAACGCTATGGTAACTGACAGCTAGCAAATGCGTTACGGT
>NC_051389.1:26767717-26785217 GCF_015228065.2 Penaeus monodon
AATCAGCCTTGGACAAAGAATGAGAGTAAAAAAAAGATGACTAAAATTCACGAGGCAGGATGTGCAATTGCCTTGCATTATTTACATTTCCGTGGAGATTATGACACGCAAACGTAAATATATTCCCATTTTAACTCAGACTGAAATGAAAATGATTATATATTTTCAGTATATGCATTTGTTCATGCTGACTTAGATCTTTCACTGGAGTAGGTATTTTGCGTATATCAAAAAAGGTTATCAGTAATATTTAGATAAATGCTACAGCTGCCAAAATGAGTTTGGGACGTTCTGTCAGCGATATTTCGGAAAACATGCTATCTTGTAAATCATTGGCCTCAACGAAATACGTTATAATTTCATCGCAAAACAAACGAGAAAATGACAATGTCTCAGAATGTCTGAAAAGCTTGATCTTATATTTCCGACGGTTTGTTCAGAGTACTTGCATGAAACGGGAATATGGGAGAACATTTCCAAAAGAAAAGCAGAATATCCGTAAGAAAAAAAAAGTCTGTGGAATAACGTTCAAAAAGCAGCGACAGATCAGCTTTTTATCAAATATTTCGTTTGTTAGCAGATGCGCTATAACCCCCCCCCCTTGCCCTGACGTCTAATTCTTGGAGCAATATATGAAAAGGCGTAATTAGCATTTTTCGATGATGAAATCTTATTAATAAAACTTGCTGTCTGTGTGTTTCAGTACCTCATTCATTCATTGAACCTAGAGAGCTGAAACTTAGACTACAGGATAACCTACCCATGGCGGAAGCAGGGTCATATCAGCGTCAGGGGTGTGGCAAAACCTGCCTTCTTATCAAGTAAACCTTTACAAAGAAATAGTCTATAAATTAAACTTTAGTTGAGGTTACACTAGCCCAGGGCAAAAAATTGAGCGGGTGGAGCAAAACTTCAGTGTTGAAATTTTGTTGGGTTTGTAAATGAAATAAAAAGAGAATATAGTTTTTGCACAAGGATACAGTTCCAGCAATATACTTCTTGACAAAATGATATACTGTTTGTAGTCGGTGTTTCATTATTTGTGCAACTTTCCATGTTCTGGAAAGCATATTTCTGCCTGCACAACACCGGCGACCTTCAGCTAGTAGTGAACATAAAACAATATCTGATGAAACAGATTATTAATGTTGAAGAAGACAGCATTAGCTGAAAAGGGATTTGAGCAAAATAATAAAATTGCCAAAAATAAATGAGTATGCCAACTGCCTTTCATGCGCCACTTTAATTAATAATCCAGTGCGCCGAATCTAACAAGTGGGCCGCCATTGTCACCCCTAGCTGGAGGGTCGCGAACTCATCTTTGCAGCTGTACATGTTCCTGATTCAGTGCATAGCACATAAAAAGGACGTAAAACCTCTTAGTATTGAGGATGTGATCGCATTTGCCAAAATATAATCATACCTACCTTATATAATTATATCTATGTTTAATCAGAGGCTTCTTTTTCCAATCAGCTTACATGCTCTGCAATGGAAATAAAGCAAAATGCGTTCCTTATGTTTCTAGGCTTTTGTTGACGAATGCTACAAGCTGATTTGATGTGAGTAAACGTGAGATAAATAAATCAGTAGTTATTGAGAACATGTCTCTCACGTTTTACTTGGTGTACTACGAATGTAACCAAAATTTATTAAAATGAAGAATGAAGTAGATTTCTAATAAATAAAAAGAAGCTATTATTCCGCAGATAGAAAACTTCATACTAATTCATATTATAAATAATAAAGATGCATTTCACACTTGCATTTCCATGGTTCAACTCAGCACAAAATTCATATTTCGTGCTTAGACTATAATATGATTGTTATGAAGCAAGTTTAAACTCAGAATAAGATACATTTCTTCCTAACTTTCATTATAGCAACAATTATTGGTACTTCGTTTTAAAAGCATGCAGTAACTTCAGAAACAGCTATCCGAAAGCTACACCCAATTTCCATGTGGTCTGCAGACAAGATCTTCTACATAATTTGATATATATTGATCTGCCATATCTGCACAAATGCTTTATATTTTTAATATATCTTATTTGTTTTTCTTTTTAATACATTTTACTTGCTTTTTTTGATTTCACGAAGTACTTAAATTATGTATCTTTCTGTATGAAAATACATCAGATATATAGATAAAGACAAGTCTATAGATACGTATTTGTTTTTTATAATACATTACTACCCTTCTCTGTCTGTGACTCAAGAATTAAACGATTCGTGTTAAGGGACACCACATGATAAACACATGACGGTACCAGCGTTTATTTTTACACATTTGTTATACATTTTTAAAGGAATGATGTCTTTTATTCTTTTGATGATAGGAAAATACATGAAGAATATTATCTAATTTGAATTATAAATATGTACATACACTATAGCTATGGTGTTTTGTTTCTATGTGTATGTGAATGTATGTATGTATGTGTGTGTGTGTGTGTGTGCGTGTGTGTGTGTGTGTATGTGTGTGTATGTGTGTGTGTGTGTGTGTGTGTGTGTGTGTGTGTGTCTGTGTGTGTGTGAGTTTCGTTAGTGCATGCTTATCCATACGCTTGGTGCAAAAACACGATTCAGTATCTACACGAGTATGAGGGTGTATGGTTATTAATATACCTGTTACAAAAGCACAGTTTAGTATCAGTACAGCAATGTGCTTCTGATAAAGACAAATCTTACGCCTACTTTTAGCATTAGAAACATGAGAAATTCTTTATTCAAATTATTTCCTTTGGATTTTAGCCCCTACCCCCCTTTCTCTCTCTCTCTCTCTCTCTCTCTCTCTCTCTCTCTCTCTCTCTCTCTCTCTCTCTCTCTCTCTCTCTCTTCTCTCTCTCTTCTCTCTCTTCTCTCTCTCTCTCTCTCTCTCTCTTCTCTCTCTTCTCTCTCCTCCTCTTTCTCTCTCTCTTTCTCTCTCTCTCTCTCTCTCTCTCTCTCTCTCTCTCTCTCTCTTCTCTCTCTCTCTCTCTTTCACCACGTCTTTCCACCTTTACTACAAAGCTAAGAGAAGAGGTGAGAAAAAATATTAAAAGAAATCGGTGTGCTTCTTTCTCCTCAGACTTTTAAATTACGTTTAATTACACGGTCAAAAATAATACAGATCCATTCTGTATTCTGCCCGAACGAATCCATACTTACGAATATAAACGAAAATAACAAGCAATAAAAGGAAATAACAAAGACATATAAAGAGCTTACGGCATATACAGTTTCTGTTGCTGATACATAGCATCTATAAAAATCACATTAATCACAGTGCTTAGGTAATTTGCGACATAGAACCACAAATACAGGATGAATAATTTTTGCATTATTTAATTTTGATTAGTCGCAAAAGATATTACATATTGGTTGCAAACTGCTTTGATTTGAAACCTAATATCACAACGATTTTTGGACACTTGCTTTCGAAAAAAAAAAAAATCATGCCTTTTCACTTTTTTTTCACAAATGCAGTGACTTGGTATGTTGTAGTACACTGATTTTTAAATATATCAGCCTTTCGAGTCCTTTGTTTAGTCATTCTTCGAAGTGAAAAGCGATTAAATAAGAATACGGTTTGAAGAAAGACAAGAAAGACGCAAAATGAATACTCGATTTGCGCACTTAAGAAAACCTTTATTTTGGATTTCTACTTGTTTCTTACGCTCCTTCGCCTGTACGCAGTCACGCTGTGGTAAACAAATGTAAGAGTGATTATTCAAAATAATTCCTTTATTATTTCACAAAAACAACAAAAGACTAATCAAGAAACAGGTTTATGGGGAAAATACTACTCAAGGGTTTTGGAACACATTAGTAAAAAATACATTTATGATTAATGCAATTTTCTTTTTTTATCTTTATTTTTGGGGGAGGAAATGTTATTGTGGTTGATCTTAAGCAGTGGTTCCCAAATTAAAGTCAGCTGCATACCCCTGCATAAAATGTTATTGAATCTTGCAAAGCGAGCAAGATCCTGAAATAAAAGAGATTGATCCTTTAAACAGATGTAACAGAAAAATAAACATATTTGACAAGAAAGACGAATATCCCGGGGAAAATGCCTTCCCTTACTCCCAAGGATATGTGCACATCAATTTGGGAACCCCTGGTCTGAAGCTTTTCTGAGGACGGCCAGAACCAAGACTTTGGCTGCGTACGTACACTGTAGTATACTGACGAAGGCCTGTTTTATCATAAATGAACTCACCCCAATAGTTTTTGCGATGCCGTCTGAATTTGTTTGGCATTTCTTAATAACAGAAAAAAGCCAAGGAACTTTGCAGTGCGTACAACATGCATTATACTATTTAGTTCTTCTATTCACATTACATAATTATGGCGGTCTGCTGTATGGTATTTTTTCCGAACCTCACTTGTACAAAGTGATATAAAATAATTATCTTGCTACAGAGGAATCTCTTCAGTAGATATAGATTTAAAATAAATATCCGTGGAAAAATAACTCTTTTCAGTATTCCCTTTTTGTAACATGTAAATATAATACATATGACAGGTTTACATTGTACAGTATGAATACACAACTACTTGCTATGCGACGTGTTAACATGATGATATACTATAAATACACAGCTATTTATGCAGATCGACGTATGAATGTATAATTGTGTAAAGCGACAACATCACCATTTCCATTGATGGTCGTTATTCCTAAACTAATAGATAAAAATGTGTATATTCCTAAAACACATCTGAACACATAGCATTCATTTGCATTCACAGAACGTAGAACAATCTCCAGACGAACAATTACTACGAAATCCCAGATGAACTGAATTCCATTCATTGCTTATTCACAATATGACTACTCTTTATATTGGATATACTTATATTGAATAGGAAGGCAGTTGAAAATATATTAATTTTACAGCTAAATTTACTAGCATACCCTTCAGAAAGCTAACAAAGAAAATAACTGGAGTATATAGCCATTAACTGTAAAGTAGCTTTCTTCTACTTCATTCTTTGAATTTACTTATAATAGACGTTTAAACAAATCCTGTCGGGTCATTTTTATACAGGATGGTTACTTTCTCATCATTATTAATCATATATATTACTTAAACCTTATTGGTAAACGAATGTGCAAGTCATGTAAATTAATTTGCTTTTAGAATAGTCGTTCCATTTTAGTAAAGAATTCTTTCACTGTCTTTTTTCTCCTTCAAACATTTCACTCAGTTATGTATATAATATATACACTTATCTTCTAAATTTGAAAAAAAAAAGTTACAGGCTTATACTGGAACCACACAAGAGCATCATGACTACATCCTCGTATCAGTAATTGCCATGGACCAGTTCCTTCTGGTTGCCCCATTTGCCATGCACCTCAGTACATCTGTAACTTTAGTAATTTCTAGGCGCATGATTTCTCGAATATACATCTATTTGTGTTGTTTATTCTGCGAGAGGACCCAAATCAGGACGAAAAATGCCTAATCATAACCCTGAGATTAGGCCTTCGTCCTTCCCTTCTTATCTCTCGTTCTCTCTCGTCCTCGCCTCTTTCACCTCATTCATTTCTTTAGTGGTGCGTTCTTAGATCCCGTGAGGTTTAGCCTTCGTGACTGCGCCTCCTTAGGCCTCGTTGAGCCTCATCTGCTCGGGGTCGCCCGGCTTCGGTTTGGGCCTCACCCACGGCTGCTCCTCGCCCGACCCGAAGATCGAGAAGAACACGGCCTCCAGCCCGAAGATGCCCAGCGTAATGAAGAAGATGACCCGCCAGGCCTCCACGGTTTGCTGCAAGAGAGGCCGGTTCGGTCAGAGGGAACGACTCGGGTCCCCCCAGGCGCACGCGCCAGGGGGAGGCACTGGACGGATAACGTGCGCCTTTCTGTTTAAATGTGTACGTGTGTGTGAGTGTGAATGTGTGTGTGTGTGTGTGTGTGTGTGTGTGTGTGTGTGTGTGTGTGTGTGTTGTGTGGTTGTGTGTGTGTGTGTGTGTGTGTATGTGTGTGTGTGTGTGTGTGTGTGTGTGTGTGTGTGTGTGTGTGTGTGTGTGTGTGTGTGATGTGTGTGTGTATGTGTGTGAATGTGTGTGTGTGTGTGTGTGTGTGGTGTGAATGTGTGTGTGTGTGTGTGTGTGATGTGTGTGTGTGTGTGTGTGCGTGTGTGCGTGTGTGTGCGTGTGTGCGTGTATGCGTGCGTGCGTGCGTGTGTGTGTGTGGATGTGTGAGTATGGGCTGTATTCGTGCAGAGAGGTGGGCGAAAGTGTATGTATACGTATTCACGTATGGATGGATGGATGCCTACACATATATATATATATATATATATATATATATATATATATATATATATATATATACATATATATATATAATATATATAACATATATATATATATATATATATATATATATATATATATATATATATATATATATATATATATATAATTATATATATGGATGGGTGGTTAAAACAGCTAAGTTACCCCTACCATGCTAGTTTCTCTAGTAAATCTCCGTTTTCTTTCATAACCAAAACATGGATATACTACAGTAAATACAACGTATTCTTATCTTTTGAATATACTTTCATATCAGTTCACCAATTGAACGCAAATGAATGACGCAACAAATGTAAAACAAACTTACGTTGCCATGGGTCATGTATCCCACAAAGGAAGGGACGACGATGCCAGGGATGGTGGCAAAGGTGTTCGAGATGCCCATGAGCGTGCCGGCGAAGGGCGGCGCGATGTCAATGTGGTTGGAGAGGAAGCCGGAATACATCCCGCCGATGAACATGGTGCCCAGGGTGAGCAGGGCCACCGCCAGGTCTGTGTTGCAGCCCACGTAGGTCACGGAAACCAGGCAGACAGCAGGCAGGACGGAAGCTGCAGGGCGAGAGAAGTCTTTTGGTGAAGATAGTCTTATGAGGATGCGTGTGGTGACACTCTGGTGTTCTCTGATTACGCTAATGTCACCTAAGGTCTGCTGACAACCGGACGATATTCCTTGGAAATACTAAATCATTTCATACCGTGTGTGAATATCGTCCGACGTTATGAAAATTCGGTTTTTCTATTTTAATGCCATAAACATGCCGTAATCAATAACACTTTTGTGTTATATTAGTATCACTTACCAACGAAAGTCGAGAACTTTCGAGCAAACGTTGTAGTGATGAGGTTTTTGGATCGGAGTAAGTCCAGGATGTTAGCGTTGAGCATAGTGAAGATCCACATGCACAAGAACGGCACAGCTGATAGACCTGCGTTCTGTTGAAAATAAAGGGAAGTCATTCTGTGAACAAATTCTTCAGTCATAACGACGCAGTTAATGGACCTGCGTGCTCTCGAAAGTCTTATCAGTAATTAGAAAAAAATAATAAACTGCATCGTAGGCTTGATTAACACCTACTGTTAGAATCAGTTACATCAAAACGTGTTGATATAATCAAAATTTATATTATACATCATAAAGTTCGTCCCTGTAAACATCGTTCCTGTTGGATTCCAAGTACCAAAGGAAAGAAAGCGTAAAAACTCAATTAAAGACTATTATCAATGGTAGAAAAATCCTTATAATAGGTCTACTGAAAATGAGATAACAGGGGAATTGGAGAAAATTGCTTCACCTTTGATTTAAGAGGTGTATTTTGTGTTTTCCTAACATTCCGTCAGTCTGGCTAAGCGTTATATTATCCACCATCATTAATCAAACCATCAGGGACTTGCTTTTAACTTACAGCCTTGATATCGAATTTGAGAATGTAGCGCATGTAGGTGGGCAGCTTGACGAGAAGCATGTACCAGCCCCAGTTGCTGCAGGTATGGGCAACGATGATGGCCCACACGGGCATGGAGGTCCACACGCTCTTCCACGGGATTGGGGGTTTCTGCAATATAGGAGTTTTGTATTTCTTTGCTTGTGCATTTGTACATGACGCGCGCGCGCGCGCGTGTGTGTGTGTGTGTTTATCTGTGTGCCTATATTTCCGCATGTGTGTGTGGATGAAAAATATGCATAAACTGCATATCCCTTTATAATTCTGGACACATTAGCTTGAACAGTATCCCTGCTATCAGACAAGACTATCCACTGTGAAAGCAGAACACAACCAGCGGGAAAACTACATACCTCAGACTTGGAAGAAGTGCCGATGGATTCCTCAATGAAGCGTCTTTCGGCCCGTGAGATCCTTGGGTGTTTGGCCGGAGAATCATAAACGAAAAACAGCCACAGGATGTACCTGAAGAAAGAACGAAATCGCAGCTACAGAACGTTCCAGCCAAAATCACAACCTATTTGCTTCATCTGCCTAATATCGCTCTTTCTACCTGCAGTTCACCAGAACCAGAACAGCGAACTATCCTAACTGGTGTACATTGCGACAAATTTAGAAAACAGCATAAGAATATATTCACAGTGCAAGAGGTGTATTTGATCAGTTTCGACCATCTTCGTCAAATACAGTCGAAACATGCTGACTAATAACCAACAAGACACTCTTCACAACACTACACGCACAGTATTAGGCGCACCACCTAAATGCTTACCACAGGAGAGATAGTCCACCTTGAATGTAGAAGACGGATTCCCACCCGAGTTCTGAGGCAAGCAGACCGGAGAAGGGCATGCAAACCAGTGTGCCCAAAGTCATGCCTGGAATAAAAAAGATTCTGATATATAAAAGGGATATGAAAGCATTTTGAATTCCAAGTGATCTTTAGTTAAACAGTTGTATACGATCATGCTTGTGTACGTGAATCTCACCGGCATAAATAGTAGACGCGATTTTACTCCTTTCCTGAGGCGGTGCCCAGCTGGCGATTAGAACGTGCATGCCCGGAAGCGTTACACCCTGGAAAGAATTAAATTAAAAATCGGTCAGACTGACAATGAAGAGATAAAGTCAGAGGAATATGAAAAACAAAATGGAATCCTCAGAACTTCAAGCTCTGTCCATACCCAACGAGTACTCGTAGCAAACAACAAGCAGTTACTCACGCCAGCAATACCCATGACTATCCTAAGGGCGACCAGGACAATGTATGAGGCTTTGGAGGCGATGGGGCACAGCAGGGCACACAGGGCATTCAAAAGAGCCCCGACACCGAACACGTGCTTTGCGCTGAATTTCTCGGCTACCCAACCGCCAGGAACCTGTAGGGAAAAAAAAATACTTTACCCCAAACTTTTTTTAAATGTAACATGAATGTCCATTATGGTGATACCTTACACAATTCTTTTTTTAAACCGTCATCTTTCATTTTTTTCATATCTTATCTGAAACTTTCTGTCCCTCTCCCTTTCCCTCTACTTTATCCTTCTCCTCCTTCACTTTCTCCTTCCCCTTCCCCTCCCCTTCCCCTTCCCTCTCTCCTCCCCTTTCCCCTTCCCTTTCCCTTTTCCTTTTCCCTTCCCCTTCCCTTTCCCCTTCCCCTTCCCCTTCCCCCTCTCCTCCCCTTTCCCCTTCCCCTTCCCTTTCCCTTTCCCTTTCCCCTTCCCCTTCTCCTCATTCTCATGCTCATTCTCATTCTAATTCTCATTCCCAGCTCTTCTTTATCTTCCTTATCCTTATCCTTCTTCTTTTTCTTCTCCTCCTCCTTCTCCTTCCCCTCCCTCTTTTGATTTTCATTTTCATTCTGCCCCTTCTCCTTTTTCTTTTCCATTTCCTTCTCCTGCTCCTTCTCCTTCTTTCTTCTTTCTCCTTTTTATCTTTCTCCTTCTCTTCCTTCTTTTCTTTCTCCTTCTTCTACTTCTCTTTTTCCCACCTCACCTTTTCCTCATTCCCCGTCTCCTTTTCCTTCTCCTTCTCCTTCTCTTTCTCTTCCTCTGCCTCGTACGCCTCCTCCTGTTATCACATTTGAGATCTTTTAGTCGCAAACCTGCAAATTACCCAGAGAAGAGAAAAAATAAGAAAACTAAACGTGACATCGAAGCACAATTAGGAAAGCAAAACACGACAGCTTTCAGTGTCACAGCCATATATTCGAGACAACGGAATAGATTTTCCTCTGAGGAATCTGTCAAGGGCAAGACTTATGACACTGGCTCCATGTGTCACGGAACTTGGCAGCGGCTAACCTCGACACCTGAAGTTTTCACACACAAACAGTGACTTTTCTCTCGTTTTCTTAGCTTTTTCTGCATTCCTTTTCGCGTCTCCAAGGGCACATAGTAAATTATAAATAATAGCCATATTATACAGTAACCTGTGTTCGAAAGATATAGAAAGATATATATAAAGATTAATACTGGCAATACGAGTAACAATTAATTTGCAAAGCGTATAACGACGGCAACCACCTATACTCAGCATTCCCGGAAAAAAATCATTGTCACTGTTACTGCCAGTGTCAAAATAACACTTATCGCGTTCATTCTGCAATTACAAAAATCTGGCAAAATCCTAACGCAGCCTCGTCTTATCGGATTCAGTATCTTATCGCCACAACGCCAGGCGAGCGGGACTGCATTCTGGGCATGCCTGGCACACGGACGGGCAGGGCCGTCTCAGGGGGATTTCATTATCGTTATTAATATCACCATATTATCGGAAATGACTATTACCATTATCGTTGTATCACGTTACCATCATCATCATTGACAGTAGCACTAGTGTTGATGATGATGATTAGCAGTACCCTTGTAATGATCAGCGTTATCATTAACATATTCTCCTTATCCGAATACCAATTTCTAGCCCTAATCATAATGATCTTTATCATTATCACCATCATTGTGACTTTCGTCACCATAAAGATATTGTTAGCTTTCGCCCTCTCCTCGCCTCCTCTCATTTCTCCCACTTCCTCCTACCCCTATTCCTTCTACCTCTATTCCCTTTCCCCTTTCCCTTCCCTCCTCTCTTCCGCGTCCCTTTTTCTCCTTCTTTCTTGGTCCTCCGTCTCCCTTCAACTCTCCCCTTTCTCCCCCTTCCCCTTCTTCCTTCTCTCTTTCTAGTCTTCCTATGTCCTCCTCTCCCTTCCTCTTTCCTTCTCGTTCCCTTTGTCCTTTCCCCTTTGTTTCTGTCCCTTCCCCCTCCCTTCCCCTTCCCCTTTCCTCCTTTCCTTCATCCCCTCCCCATTCTCCTTTCTCTTCCCTCCTCCTATCCTCCTCTTCCTTTCTGTCTTCCATCCCTCCTCCCTTCCCCTTCCTTTCCCCTCTCTTCCTTCTCTCCCCTCTCTCACCTTTCCCTTCCCTGTCCTCTTTCCCCTCCTCCATTCCCCACAATCCTCCTCCTCCTCCTCCTCTTCCTCCTCCTCCTTCCCTCTCTTCCTCGCCTTCCCCCTCTCTTCCTCGCCTTCCCCCTCTCTTCCTTCTCCCTCGCCTTCCCCCTCTCTTCCTCCCCCTCCCCTCTCCCCCTGCCTCCCCCTCCCCATTACCTGGGTGAAGATGTAGCCGTAGAAGTAAGCCGCAAGAATCAGTCCTTGAATGTTGTCGTCCCATGCGAAGGGCCCGTCCTGTAGGGAAGGGAACAAACGTTATTAACTGATTTTTTTTCTTTAATTGAATAACTTGTTTGTTTGATTGGTGTGTGTGTGTGTGTGTGTGTGTGGACGTGTATGTGTGTGTGTGTGTGTGTGGACGTGTATGTGTGTGTGTGTGTGTGTGTGTGTGTGTGTGTGTGTGTGTGTGTGTGTGTGTACGTGTGTGTTGTGTGTGTGTGTGTGTGTTGTGTGTGTGTGTGTGGTGCGTGTTGTGTGTGTGTGTGTGGAGTGTTGTGTGTGTTTGTGTGTTGTGTGTGTGTGTGTGTGTGTGTGTGTGTGTGTGTGTGTGTGTGTGTGTGTGTGTGTGTGGTGTGTGTGCCTGCCAGGTGCGGGCATAGTGTGCAGTGCTTCTGTGCGCGCTCGTGTGACGGATACATATGTGGCCTCTCAGGCATGTTGGCGATCATGTGCAACTGACTCATGATCAGGAAGTACCGTCATGTGGGCATCGCATTAAGGACTAAAGTGGCCGCAGAACCAACAGTACTCCAGCTCTTTCTCTTAAAATGGTTGACTGTTATTGGCATGCTTATAATTAAACATGCACACACACATACATACATACATATAAATTAAATATGTGAAGACGATAGTGGGAAAAGGACAGACGTCAGGACGATATCCAACCTAGGACCCAGGCGCCAATTAATAGTACTTATGCTACTATGCTTATGTACATATGTGTCTGTGCGTGTGTGTTTGTGTGTGTGTGTGTGTGTGTGTGTGTGTGTGTGTGTGTGTGTGTGTGTGTGTGTGTGTGTGTGTGTGTGTGTGTGTTGTGTGTGTGTGTCTTTTCACTCTCTTTCTTTCTCTCTCTCTTTCTTTCTCTCTCTATATATATATATTCTTTCTCTCTTTCTCTTTTTTCTATTTCATTCTATCTCTATTTCTCTCTCTCTCTTTTTCTTCTCTCTCTCTATTTCTCTCTCTCTCTATTTCTCTCTCTCTCTATTTCTCTCTCTCTCTCTTTCTCTCTCTCTCTATTTCTTTCTCTCTCTATTTTCCTCTCTCTTCTATTTCTCTCTCTCTCTATTCTCTCTTCTCTCTATTTCCTTTCTTTTCTTTCTCATTTCTCTCTCTCTTTTCTCTCTCTTTTCTTTTTCTCTATCTCTTCTCTCCTATTTCCTCTCTCTATTTCTTTCTCTCTCTCCTATTTCTCTCTCTCTCTATTTCTTCTTTTCTCTTTTTTCCTTCTTTTTCTCTTTCTATTTCCCTCTTCTCTTTCTCTCTCTCTTTTCTCTTTTCTCTTTCTCTTTTCTCTCCTCTCTTCTCTCTTTCTCTTTTCTCTTCTCTCTTCTCTCTTATTTCTTATCTCTTCTATTTTCCCTCTTCCCTCTTCCCTCTTCTCTCTTCTCTCTTCTCTATTCTCTCTTCTCTCTCTTCCCTCCTCCCTCTTATCCCATCTCTCTTCTCTCTATTCTCTCTTCTCCCGTCGATGCCCATGGTAAGCGGCGATTACGCAGGACGGCGCCAGATGCCAGCACCTCGCAGCGCCACCACCAAGGTGATGCAGTGGACGAGCGGGTGACGGATGACAGCTGCGGCGCCCTCTGGCTGCCCTCCAGACCTTCGCCCTCCTAGGGGAGCCTTAATCCCTTCCTCCTCCTCCCTTGGCCCCCCTATCCGCCCTCCAGCCTGCGCCCTACGACCCTCCCCACCCCCGGGCTCTAAACCCTCCTCCCCGAGATGGGAAGTGCAAGGCTGGGAAGCGCTTGTGCAAAGGGTTTCGAGAGAGGAATTCAGTAGTTGTTTTAATGGTGGAGTTTGGACTAGATGATGAAAAAAGAAAAAAAAAATGAAGGGAGAGAATATAGCGACTTGCGAAAGGAGATTCAAGTGTGCACGCAGATGATAAACTGTATAAATAGCATCCAAAAGCGTATTTTTATTTAAGAACTCATAGCAAAACATAAACAGTGTGAAGTAAACAGCTGCAACGTATCCAGACTGCAAATGAACTGACCCTAAGGGATGCTAGTCAAGCATCGACTTACCCTTAGATTGCAAGAACAGCAAATTTAGCCGGCTCTTCTTGCCGACAGAGAGAGGAGAGAGAGGGAGAGGCAGACAGAGCAAGAGGGAGAGGGAGGGAGGGAGAGAGGGAGAGAGAGAGAGAGAGAGAGAGAGGGAGGGAGGGAGGGGGAGAGAAGAGAGGGAGGGAGGGGGAGAAAGAAAGACAGAGGCAGGGCCAGAGAGAGAGAGACAGAGATAGAAACGGAGACAGAGGCAGATGGAGATAGAGACAGAGAGACAGAGACAGACACAGACATAGAGAAAGAGAAGGGTAGAGAGGGAGAAAGACAAAGAGAGAGAGAGAGAAAGACACAGACAGATGCAGAGAGAAAGAGACTGACAGACAGACAGGCAAACGGACAGATCGAAAAAATACAGAGTAACAGAGTGACACACAGAGAGATATGTGTGTGTGTGTGTTCCACATTCCATCCAGGCCCGAACGACGAGCGCCATCGCGAAGTGCTTTGGTGGCAGCACAAACACGAGGGGAAGGGGCATAGGGAGAGGACGGTGGGTAAGCAGGCGCAGCAGGGCAAGGGGGAAGGTCGATGGGTGAGAGGGCAGAGAAAGGTGGTGGCACCGGGGGCGTGGAGTTGCTAGGCGATATCTATAATTAAGCCCAACATTTCGTCACTCTCGCTCTTGCCATACGAGAGCATGACAGCCGACTCACCTCTGATGCAACACCGCGTTCCCGGAAGTATTTTACCCATTTTCTTTTATATTTTTCTTCTTTTCACCTTTTTTTTTTTTTTTTTTTTGATCGCGTATCTCAAGAGACCGAACATTTTTCATGGGCCAGTGATAATCATCTATATGACAAAAGTCGCAATCAGAACTTCTCGAGAGGCAATGCACATGACGTAAGCATGTGCATTGCTAACAAACTGTTTTCAAGGTCATTATTATCAGCCCCTACTCCATTTGTAGCATCATTAACCTGTTTACTCTTTCAGCTACTCCCGCATCACCACCATAATTCCCATGATAATGACCGACTTCCTCCCTGTCACACAGTAACATGCGTTTTGTTACAATTAAATGAAAAACAGGCTACACCATAACTTCCAAATGTCCATATGAATACAAATGCAAAATATTCGAGTGATAATGTCAAACTTCAAGATTGGCATGCTATTAGATTTTACACTTTATATTAGGGTATAATTCCAAACCAAACTCATTTGATGAATTTGACAGTGAGGGGAAAATGAGAGCCAAATGGGGGACACGCCCCTCAATAAACATCCTCCCCCCCGACACCTCTCCCCCGCCCCTCCCACACGGGCATCATCCTCCAGACATGCTTGTACTTGGCACCTGCTATGGGCACGGTGCCAACTGTTCTTTATGATAAGTACAGAGAGAGCCGCGGCCCTTTCTCTTACTTCTATTTCTTACATTTCACTTTTATTATCTTCATTATTAACCACACCATCATCATTATAACGTTCCCTTTATCATTATCGTTGTATATTTGTTATCTTACCAGTTCATTATCACTGTTGTTTTTTTATCAAAGCATTAGTAATTTTTATGACCTTACTCTCCTCTTTTATCCTATCTATCTATACATTCGCTTACTCACTATGTCTCTGTTTTCTTTTTCTATTTTGCGTTTGTCATTTCACGGACTTTCGTAAAAATCCACGACAGAATATATGTAAGCGTTGGAGGGAAGTGTTTGTAGGACTTGCGCGGGCCTCCGTAACCTAATTCTTATAGGAAAATTTTATTAGTAAACAATGCTGATTTTTTTTTCTTTTCTTTGATAGTGCATGGTATCTGTTTCAGTGTCAGTATAGATGCATGCCTGTATATGTGTGTGTTTATGTATATGTGTATGTGCATGTGCATGTGCACGTTGCGTGTGTTGTGCAGTGCATGTGCATGTGCATGTGCATGTGCATATGCATGTGTATGCGCATGTGTATATGCATTATTATATGTATGTATATGTACGTATATGTATAAGTGGCATATGTATTTACATATGTATATAAGTATAAATATATATATATATATATATATATATATATATATATATATATTTGCGTGTGCGTGTTGTTGTAATGCTTGGCAAATCAGCGCATGTACATGTGCACATAAGTAAACACGTTCGAGCACAAGCGCGACCCTACCTCCAGCGCCTCCTTCTTCTCCTCGACGCCGCACTCGTTGACCGTGCCGTTGGCGGCCCCGTGGTGCTCCTCGGCCTCGTCGGCGTGGTGGCCGCCCATCTCAGCCACTGCCGTGTGATTCACCTGCCAGGGAGGGAGGAAGCTCAACACAGATGATCCAGAGAGTGGTGCAAATTAGTGCAAGAAGAGAGTAATGAAATAATGTGAGATACTCGCCAGTATAACACAGTTGTTATGTAACGCTGTTGAGTCTTGCGGGTAGCGCTTTGAGTTTATCAGTGTTGCGTTTGTTAATCTTGGCTTGCTTGTTGTTTGCGTCCGCCTCTTTTTTTGTTGCAAGCGATTCTGAGTAGGGAAGATATTGCATCTTTGTCCTTATCTTTTCTCACTCTCACTCTCACTCTCTCTCTCGTTCTCGCTTCTCTCTCTCTCTCTCTCTCTCTCTCTCTCTCTCTCTCTCTCTCTCTCACTCTCTCACTCTCTCACTCTCTCACTCTCTCACTCTCTCACCCTCTCACTATCTCACTCTCTCACTCTCCCACTCTCTCATTCACTCACTCCATTCACTCATTCACTCACTCTTATTCTTACTCTTACTCTTACTCTTACTCTTTCCCTTTCTCTTTCCCTTTCTCTTTCTCTTTATCTTTCTCTTTCTTTCTCTCTTTCTTTCTCTCTCTCTTTCTCTTTCCCTTACTCTTATTCTTATTCTTACTCTCTCTCTCTCTCTCTCTCTCTCTCTCTCTATATATATATATATATATATATATATATATTATATATATATATATATATATATTTCAAGCCCAGCTTGCTTACCATGGCGATGATGGCGACGCTGAGGTTAACCTTCAGGCCGTAGACGATCATGAAGCCGACGCAGCCGAGCATCGCCATTATCCATCGCGCCGGGATGATTTCTGTGGAAGAAGATAAGGAGTGAGAATCGGCGGGGGCTGAGGCATTCCGATCAAGCTGAAGATAACGAGCGAGCATTAAGGAGGAAGGGGAGGGGTCATACTGGGTAGGATAGGGAGTGATGGAGATTTATTCTGATAAGGCTAAAGATAGAGAGTGAGAATTAAGTGGGGGTGGAGGAGTATTCATTAAGATGAAGACAGGAAGTGAGAGCTGAGGGAGTAATGCCTTTTCATTAGGGGAATGATTACGTGTGAGAGATAAGGAAGGAGGAAAAATCATTATGTGAATTGAAGGCAAAGGAGAACAGACCTATAATTGATAATCAACATAAATAAAACTCATATTAAATCGAATTAGAAAATTAGAGATTTATCCACGAGATCCCAGCGTTAAAGAACATTTCATTGCATACCGAAGCAACATACCCGTCCTTAACGTATGAACTGTATGGATTTGGTTCCTTTACTACACTCGGTGTGGCAAGGTGTTTCTGTACAGATATCTTTGCAGTGTATTTCTTTTATACCTGTGAATGAATCATTATACACAAAATTCGATAAAATTGTTAACACAGTTCTGTTTACATAACTGAAGGAGGCTAAGACGCTCCAAAATAAATCAATTACTTGAGTTTGTTTGGATTTATATATGCATCTTGCATCTTAGTCTGTCATTCTGACTGTGTCTGTGTATGTGCCTGTACTTGTGTGAGTGCTGGATATTGCGTCTGTGTGTACGTTTGTGCGTAGTATATTTTCCCCACATCCTGTCATGAACGCTTCCCACGTGGTGGCGACGCAACTTGAGCGATCTCCGTAAAGTAAGGGAAAACAACCCCGGGGATTCTGTATCTCCCCGCGCTCTCTCGGGGTTCCGGGGAAGGTTGCGTCCAAAGCGGCGACTGTGTGTCTGTGCTGACGGGGGTCCAACCGATATTCCCCGGCCCTGCGCTCCCTAGTCT
>NC_051389.1:26815217-26820217 GCF_015228065.2 Penaeus monodon
AGAGGAATTTGAATTATATATTGCATTTGACAGCAAAATCTTTGCACTGTACTGCGTATATTAGTATATGCTTAGTATGCTTTGTATAATTATTCATTAGTGTGTTGTTATCTTGTGTACTGAAGTGTGTTTTCGTCTTTTTTCTAACAGAGATAGTCTGAAATAACCTGGTCGAAATTCTCTGTTAAATGACTGGAATTGTGTACTTGTATTTAAGGACAAATGGAAATGCATTTAACTTAATCTAATTTACACGGCCAGCTATTTCATATGATTGAACATCAAACCATTTTAATTTTAGGTGACTCGTAAATAATCATATCTGGATAATCTCATCAAAAGCTTAATCAGTCTCGAGGTTAATCCTAAATATGTTAAAAAAAAAATCATACTCCAAAAATGTTGCTGTACCTAGTAAAGGACTTGAATTAAAGTTCTAGAAAACAGTAGGAAAAAAAAATCCGTTATGTTTCGAACGGCCGAACGTATCGAACATTTTTTTTATTTTTTTTCAAATATACTTTTTTTTTTTTTTTTTTACACACGTGGAGTTCACCAAATATACACACGTGTAATTCCTCTAGGTATTCCACTTATACATATCTTAAAAGTAAAATAAACGGATTAAAAAATATATATATTGCGGATTTTAAGTTGTGGCCCATTTTGGCGGGAATCGAGGTCGGCGGAAGGCAGGCCGGGCTTTCCCGCGCAGTTGGCAGGATGCGCTCGATGGCGACGGACGTGAGGACCGCGAGCGCCGTTTTGGCCGAAAAGACGTCAACGCCAGGTAATTAGCACAAAGTCTGGACCACTGTTGATGAGCTCTTTTTTTCTTCTTTTTTTTAATAATTGTGCGCTTTTTTTTATTTTCTTCTTTGTAACCCCCACCTAAAAAAAATGATGAGTCTTTTTTAGGGGGAGACGTGAAGATTTATTTTCCTTATTAAAGTAATATGAAAAGGATTTCATTGTTTCGGGCCGTATTTTTCAGTCTTCCTTACCTAGAACACGGGCGTCCTTGATTTCAGAGAAGAAAGCAATCCATTTACAAAGCAGGGTTAAAGGGAGGAAGGAAAAGCGAGAGAGGAAGGGCGATAAAGAGGGAGGAGATAAGAGAAGGGTGAGAGAAAGAAAGAGAGAGAAGGAGGAGGAAGAGAGAGAAAGGGAAGGGGGAAGAGAGAAAGAGGAGTAGAGGGAGAAAAGAAAAGAGATAATAGAAGGGAGAGAGAGAGGAGAGGGATAAAGGGAAATAGAAAGAGGGAGGAAAGAACAGAGATAACAGAAGGGAAAGAGAGGAGAGTAGAGGGAGGAAGAGAGGTGCATAGCAACCCGGAAGCCGATTTCCCAGGTAATTTCTCACCTTTAAGGGAAAACGTTTCTCGCTCTCCGGAAACTCGGTCGCAACATTTCCTAAACGAGAAGAAATTAACCCTCCCCCCCCCCCAACTCTTAAAAAAGCCTCTTTTTGCAGGGCAAAATCTAGTTCTGCAGGGCAAATTTTCTGGTATTTATAATTTTCTACCAATAATACGATATATAATACTGGTTGATGGTCCACTCCGGGCTACTCATAAAGAGCTAGTGAGCATTTTCTTTTTCGTGATTTGCAGGGCAAAAAATATTTTTTCAAGGCAAATTTACCCGTCACCCCCCCCCCCCCAACTCATAACATGAAGTGACGGCCCTGGTGTCCAGAAGGTTAAAAACTGGATAGACAAGTCTTTTTTTTTACCGGTCCATTAGCTGATATATCACCGAAAGCACGTTACTGATGGTCATTGCCAAAATATTGATAACTACTATGGAATAGGAAAGAAAAGGGAGGGAATATAGCAATACAGGCCGATGAAAAGTTAACGGAATTCAATTTTGAAATATCTTTTATAACAGAGTTACTATCCTTTCAATATATCGGAATTGTTCGTCGGAATTAAACACATAACCCAATGAAAAGGCTCCAGGAAGTGGAAATAAAAGATAAAACACGGAAGCAAAGCGGGTCACGTGTCCTTTGTCCTCCGCCGGTTTGTTTTTTGCAGGAATCCAGGTGGCGCGTCTTATTTCGATTCATTGGGAGGCATTTAGAGGCTCGGTAACATTTAATTTCGTCTGTTTGTTTGTTTGCTGTATCATTAAATACCAGTTATAGTGCATATTTTGTCATGAAAGGTGAGCAGCAAGAAATATCTGTATATATATGTATACGTACATATATATATATATGTATATGTGTCGTGAGATTTACGAAGTTCTAGCCTCGCCCGGGCCTTCCATACATGGCCCGGCTGTGTGTGTGTGTGTGTGTGTGAATGTGTATATACATACATATATTTCTAAGCGATTGTAGAAAAAAAATATGTACGTATGCATTAACTCCAACATAAACGGGGCGCACTTGTTACTGCATGTTGTTGTGTTTCTTCAAGTCTGTCCATTTTGATTACCTAGAACAGACTCTCAAAGCTAACATACATTTCACTTTGATTTCCAGTTAATCAAGGCAAAGAAGACCGTGAAAAACCTCTCTGCTCCCAAAGCGTTATGGACCTCAAGCTGCAGGCCAGTGACGACGGCCAGAATGTCGGCCTGGGGGTACGGGAGGCCTTAGCCTGCGATAAACTGCGAGGCTGTGCCACGCGATCAGTGTACCCACCTCGGGGTTCGCCTTGTCACGCACGAACCCTGTCGGATTCGGATCTAGCAGTCGCAGACCTCACCCTTAACGACAGCTCCTTCGACGCAAATAAGTCCATCCTGCAGCACTCTGGTATAAAGACGCCACCGCGAAGTCACTCCTACAGGATCTGGTCTCCCAAGTCGGTGTTGTCACCTCGTCGGGACTCTACAGCGTGCGTATTCCAGCTTCCGAAGCCCCTTACGGAGGAGCAGACGCGTGCAGGCTACTGCATCTTGACGTTCGATGAGCCACTTCTACATTGTAAGTTTATTTGTCAAACAGTGATTTGTCAAATTACATTCCGTTATTTTTTCTTTGTCGCAGTTTCATTAAGAACTAATCGCATTAGCTTATGAAATGAATTCCAACCACAATATTTTTTTTCTCAGCTGATGGCTGTAAAGAGACCGAACACGGAATATGCATGGCAGACTTCGTGGTACACATAAAAGATACTCAGGTAAGTTTGTTACCCAGTACTTAAATGCTAGTTGATCATCAGAATTCCGAGGATCAACTGTCAGCATACTTAGTAGGAAGAAGTTAGCTTTATGTTTTATAGAGGTGATTGCACGTACCCCTATGTACTTAATATCTGTGCTTGAGATAATGTTATTCATATATTTGTCGTGCTCAGCAATATTGAACATAAGACGTAGGCTAATGTCCAGTTGAACCCTCATATTTTCTTAGTTCAACCTGAACAGTGCTGAAAACTGATTAACCTGCTTGCAAGAAAGTAACTGATCCTTTGCATCTTAGACTCAACAGAGACACAAGTGGCCAAATAATCTCTGGTAAAGCATTAGAAAACGTCCAGTTGTCAGTAACTCACCTTGATCGATTTTTCCAGGCTAACAGCATGAAAGAGGCCGGTTCGGTGACACTGAAGACCCTTCCGAAGCAGTTAGGAATCGGTCAGTCATCTCTCAAGAAAGGCAAGTTGGGGGTGTTTGCCCTGAAGGACCTTCCACACCCCTGCTTCTTTGGACCCTTCTTTGGCCGGAATAGACCTACGGTTGAGTGCGACTTGGCTGACAGGTGTTGCGTGAAGGTACAATTCTTTGGATTTGTTCCTTTTTTTCGCCTCTTTGTTCGCCCTCTCTCTCTCTCTCTCTCTCTCTCTCTCTCTCTCTCTCCCTCCTCTCTCTCTCTCTCTCTCTCTCTCTCTCTCCCTCTCTCTCTCTCTCTCTCTCTCTCTTTGTTTTTACCTTGATCAGATATACTTCCTTATTTACTGACTGGTTACTAATCACCAATCCGCAGGTCCTGGAACAGGCATACAAAGCCGATGATATTGACACGACCCAAGAGAAAGCCAACTGGATGACTTTCATTAAATTCACCAATGAAATGAGAAGCACAAATCTCACGGCTTTCATTCACGGAGAATACATCTACTACAAGACAACAGCTGCCATTAAAAAGTTAGATTCCTGTCTTTTTTTTCTTCTTCTTCTTTTTTTTTTTTTCTTCTTTTTCTTTTTTTAATAATAATAATAATAATCAGTGGTCCTAATATGTCATCATTATTATTGTTTTTGTTGCTAATATATCATTATGCCACATGTATTCCTTTACTGGAATCTCTTACCTTGGCCTCCCATATCTTATCAATCCACCTTATATAAAACATGGGTCAACTTAACGTCATCATGAATGTCGTCTTAGATATTTAGTTGTTTTGGCATTCAATGATATCAAAGGGACCAGTGTGAAGGGATGTATTTATTATTTCATTACTACGTTATTAATATTATAATTGTTATTATTATTATTCTATTATCATCATTATTATTGCTATTTTTTTCTGTTATTATCATTGCCACTGTAGTTGTTATTATTATTACTGTTATTAGCGAACCACTTTTTTACATTTTAGGTTCGAGGAGCTGGTGTTAAACACTACATGTGATCAGCACTACTCCTCATCCAGCATTCTGCTGAAGACGGTTAGTGTACACAGATACATGTTTTATGAGCACTTTATTATTTGAACATCGGTACTTTTGCCTGCGGTTTGAATCAGTGTAAAACATGTTTTGAGATGAGAAACATTTAATTTTACAACGTTAAGACAATGATGGTAGTAATTATTTTTTTTTTTTGCTTTCTTTTTCTTTTTCCAGATGTTTGAGTAGATCGACAGCATATGAAGATAAGAAGCCATTGCATTATGGATTTTCATGTTTGAGTTACTTTACAAATTGATTACAGGACAAAATGTATACGGAAGGATGAGAATGTTACCATGTTTCTTTCTCTCAAGTGCTATTTATATGTTTTATTCTGAAAGGAATATATACTATTTTCATTATAC
>NC_051389.1:26827717-26872717 GCF_015228065.2 Penaeus monodon
GCCCCGATGCACTACTTTGACTTTAATTCAGCGCATGATGAACCTGATGATTCCTACTTTGGTAAGTAAGGTCGACCATATTTTTTGTTTTTGTTTTTCTACTTAGTTATCTCCTTTTTTCTATACTACATAGGTTAAGGTAACCAATTGTACGAGAAAGTCGTGAGACATACTCGTCACACAAATAATTTGCCAGCTTTCATTATAGGGGTACTATATCTAAAAATGGTTGTAGTTTTATGGTGTTCAAACAGACTTTAAATTTACTAACAAGTAATTGAGAAAATTACCTGTATAGTTGGTGCACACCTCTGATAATGTTCAGAACAAGGTTGTGAAAAAACAAATCAAGTTTTGCTATATTTTTTATGTAAGTTACTATTTTCTTTGGCAATAAATGAATGGAATGCTTATAATGACCCAGTCTGCATGGTAACTGCTAGTAGGAAAAGTGAGGGATACAACCTCTGATCGACCACTAGGCCTTAGTAAGATACACACACATTTAGGGGGGAGGTAAAACAAATAGTTAGTTTTACAATTATAAACTAGGCTATTTTGTAATAAAATAGTTTTATTTTCTTTGCTAGACCACTAAGCTTGGATGATAAAATAAAGATCTTCAGAGGTGACTAACCTTTCACAAAAAAAAAATCTTTGATAAACCACATACCTGTATTTTCAATGATATCTATACATTATTATGTATTTGAAGTGGGCATTAACAATTGATTTTATATTGGGTAGAAATTCAAATCCAAATACACGATATCTGCAATCAATATGTAGCATCTGGCAGTTCCAAGACAACTATTTTAATTCAGCAATGACATTCTGCAACATCTGTCATAGTATAGAAGTCTTTGCCTTGTTCCGTAAGATATGGCACTTCATGTCCTGTTCTGTTATTTGATGCAAGATGTGCATCAAATAGATTGGTGTGTCGACTCTTGCTGGATGTAGCTCTCTCCAGCTTCATTCCGACCCAAGAATTTATCTGTGGTTCATCCAGTACATCGCCTAATCCAAATGTCTTTTCCTAAATGTAAACTTTCATCTGACCTGTCAAGTAGACTTCATCATTTGATGAATCATTTTCTCGTAGTTCAGTCAAAAGTACTTGTTCGTTCTTCTTCTCCTTCCTTTTTCTTTCTTTCTTTCTATGCTTCATAGATTTTTTCTTTTCTCTTTTCTTTTCTTGTCCTTCTCCTCTTACAGTTTGCTAGGTTCAGTAATCATTTTCATAGAAGAAATGGAGTGGATTTTGTTCACATTTCTTATATGCTTGGGACCTTCTACTAAACATTGTTCTGGATTAAATTTGTGCTTCATGAATGCTGGACCTATGTCAGACACACAATTCCAGATGGAAAAGCTTCAGCAGCACAGGATGGTCTGGACTGAGCCAGAGAAGTTTGTGTATGATGGAAGCTAGGTTTAATTGCATAGGTAAATTCTTTTGAAACTTTTTCAATGTTGTTGGTTCTAAATGAGAAACTTAAATAATGCTGCAGTATATGCTCATAGCCTTTCTAAAAAAGTAGGAGATCACAGATCATCCTTTCCTCTTGCTTTGCTATGCTTATCATTGGGTTAGTCTGATATGATTGAGATACTGAATATGGAGGTATAGTTTGACAGAAAACCTTATAAGCACCTTGATCAGTTCCCTTGAAGATGGTTGATGTGTAATCGTTTTGGGCTGCTGCAGAGGTTTGAGGTATCAGTATCTTTCCTTTGAACCTACTTTTCTGTTTTGGAGCAGACATTTTATAGTTTGTATTTGGTAAAGAAAATATTGTCATATTGTGAGAATCTGTTTTTAAATGCCAACTGCATACTTATTGGTTACCTTACCCTACTCTGTTTTAGAGAAGGATAAAAGCTGTCTTGTGAAATTGCTCACTTAGAAAAAAAATAATAAAGACACTTAGCTTATTACTTTATGAAAGGTATTATACTTTATTTTCTGTAAACCTTATTCCTTGCTGTTTTTTATTGTGTAGTTTGTTTTACACAACCATATAATACAAGGTAAATTCTGCCTGTAACCAACATAATGCCCGAAAAAATAAGACTCTTTTCATTAATGGTACTTCTTTCTCAAGTTAATAATAAGAAAGTTGTGCAATGCATAATACTTTGGTATAAATTTATAAGAAAATGTAATGAAGTATCATCAAGAAAGGGAGAAATGCACTTGCTAATACATGAAATAATCTGTGCATGCAAAGAACATCAGAAATTAAGAAAATTGGTCACAATAAATACTGCACAGAGAGCAAGTTCTGTGATTCTAACCTGGGGGCTTTGCCCCTGGGTTAGAAAAGATTTTGGTTCATATGGCAATGTATGTGGGGTAATAGGGACTTGCCATCAGGAGGAATGCAGTCAATTTGTTAAGTTACCAAAATTCATTTATATCATTTACAATGGGAAGTAACAGAATCACGCATAAGTGAAGCAAGAGTAATAATTACAAGGTAGGATGGCAGTGTGAAACAAAAAAAAAAAATACCCTTTATATTTTGTGTGGCCTTACTTTTCATTTTTCTTTGTCTCACCTCTTGCTTTTGAATGCCTGACTATTGTTAACACAAAAAAATTTTGTGTGTTACCTCAGGTATTTGGAAGTTTTTAGATTATTTTCTTCATAAAAGATCTTACTTATTCATAAAGAAAAGTATGATAATATGAATGCATCAGATCTCTGAATGAACAGTGCTTATTACTGCTTATTATTCTCAAGACTGCCCAGGTGAGAATGAGGTGTTTGATGAACGTAAACCAGGTCCAGCAAGACAGGCTCCAAAGACACCAGTGGAGACCCCAAAGAGACCAAATGTAGCATCTCCATACCACAGCAGAGGTATTTTTTTATCACTGTATATGAGGATAACCTCAGTTAGAACAGAGTGAATGCAGTTTGATATCCTTAATGCTTCTTAACATTTATGGGTCAGATAATAAAGGCTATAGAAAAGGAGTATTTCTCCCTCACACAAAGTAGGACATTGAATAAGAAATAGCTGACATTTGCTACAGTACTGTTGGTGACATTTCACTAAATTGAATACATTTTTGAATCTTCAGTGAGCCTAGGTTTGACTAAAAAAAAAAGAAAATATGGATATTTAATTCATAGTATAATAATAGATCACATTTTATAGTTTGATCTCATCTAACTTCCACAGCTGAAAAGCCAAAGACCCCCCAGAGTGCTGTCAAGTCTGCCAAGCGTGAGAACATGATGTCCAGCATTGGTGTCCGTCAGTCTCCAAGGCTTGCTGCCATTGCTAAGGTACAGAACCCTCTCTGCACTCCCCAGGTAATGCCATCAGTGTCAGTGCTGCTGCTAAACCAGCTTTCTAACGTCTGGTGCAGTGTGATTTGTGTGGATTGCGGAAGGATTTTTTTGTGTTTTAATCATCTACAGCATCCAGTGACAGCGGTGTTCTACTTTACCCAGCCTTAACGTGAATTGTTTTCTTGTCTTGTACATTTCGGTGTTCTGTATCCTTTTGTGCATGGATGTGAATATGGGTTGCATGTGTTAAAATCAGCCCATTCCACTCACCCTGACTAGAAATTTATATCAGTAATGTAAAATTTAATTGCCAACTATATATTACTGGTCCTGAAATATCTGTACCCTGAATGCTTTTTTCACCTGTGCTTTTGGGGTTTTGTCTGATGTCAATTCTTTACATTATAACCTTTTGTAGATATGCTTATCTATTACTAATTCAATAATACCTTTACTTAGATTATTATTTTGTGAATAGTTTTGTTGACCAGTGGTTCTCACATGTGGATCCATGAGCAAAGTTTGAAATTTCATGAAGCATTAGTGGAAATTACACATTAAGGGTTTTTTTAGTGCTCACATTTATGTACTCAGTTACATAAGTCTTAATTGATAGATGTAACTGGGAATATTAGTTGTTAGTTAGGAAACTGGCACAGCTTGCAAAATCCAGGGGCACTGGTACTACTGTTATAGATTGGTTTATATTGAGGTTGCTATTATATATTATTTGCTTAATCTAATGAAGTTGCATGAAAAAAAATATTTTCATAGCTTGTTTCCATTGTTTAAATCATCATGTTTTGTATTTGTTAGGTTTTGATGATTACTAAGTTTTTTAAAGTGCTTTATTTAGTTTTACCGGTGTTCACCCTTAGGCTGTGCGAAGGAGTAATGCCTCCAGACAATCACTCGGATCTGCTTCATCAACTGGAACTAAATCTTCCCTTGGGTCACAGCTCAATAAAGTGCAGAAGACAAAAACACAAAGGTATGGTTCATTCACATCTCAAGTGTTTGTGTTTATGTGTAGTGTTGCACTTTTGAGAGCCTATTTCTAATATGCATCCAAAAACAAATGTTTTGTTTATGATCTTAATGAAATTCACTTGACACAATACATTGTACATGTAAATGACAACAAATCTGGTATCTGTAATATTAAGGCTTAGCTGGAATAAGTAATTTTTTATAATAATAATAATAATATTTCACTGTGGTTTTGTGAATGAAAATGTTCTTGCTTTCACATTAGTTGTATGGCACAATAGAGCTGCTGCTGTGAGAGGCAATTTCACCAGTTTCTTTTATTTATGGCTTTACCATTCATGTCTGGAAATAATTTCTTGTACCAACAACTGCAACTTTTTGTTCTCTAAGAATAACCTCCTCAGTTTGCCATTGCTTAATGCACCCATACTGTAAAGATTAACCATAGATTTATTCTATTTTAGACAGAAATAAAGTGATACAAAGTATACTATTTCTATATACTTGGTTATTTCACACAACCATTTTGTTGACCTCGTAATATGCAGAGAGTAACCAATGTCATTATTTTTTCTCTCAAACTTGTGAAATATATAATTAATTAGCTATTTATATTACATATTTCCAGTGTATTTATAAAAAAAAAAAAAAAAAAAAAAAAAAAAAAAAAAGTGGTAAGAGTCTTGGGTCTCTCTCCCTCCCTTCCCCCCCCCCCTCCCTCTCTCCCTTTCCCCCCCTTCCTCTCTCCCCTCTCTCTCTCTTTCTTTCTTTCTTTGTGTTATATATGTGTGCGTGTGTTACATGTGCATATTGTGTTTTTTGTGTGATTGATAAAAAGAAAAAGAAGGAAAAAAACATTTTCCAGAAAATACAAGGATGGGGAAATCAGATGAGGTCATATAGGGCCTACTATTTGATTTCTTGGTAATTAAAGGTCTTGCCAAACCATCTGTGCATAAATAATATTCACAAAACAAAACTGCAGTGGACAATACATGTACCCTTTGGCCAATGAGTTTGGTAAATCTGACAGATTTATGAATAGAACATGTAAACCATGCTATGACGTTGACTATTGATGTTTAAATCTTGTACATTGTTATTTATTCTTTTTATAGACCTTCAGTGCCAAAGGTTCCTGGGATGAGAGGGCTAAGCCCTCGTGATCAAGAAGAACTGGCTGTCATTGCCAACTTCAAGAACAAAATGGCACAGAACAAGAAGAAGGGTGACAACAGTGTAAGCAGCAGCCACTCAAGGGCAGGAAAATTAGTACCAACAAAGCCACAGGAATTCACCTTTGCTACTGACAGCCGGCTGAGAAATCAGAAGTCAAGTGAGACTGAGAGCAGTGCCCCCTCCCAAGCACCACCCAAGCCAGCTCGTCATGGCCCTACTAGACCAAAGGAGTTCCACTTTGCCACAGACTCACGGGTGAAAACTCATGAAAATGCTGAGGATACTGACCCTGTTGATTTCACCCGTATGCTACGTTCTAACCAGTCTGCAGTAAGTATTATAAATGAAAGTGTATTATGCATTTTCTTTATTATATTTAAATTTCTACTCAAGTAAGATGAAATTTTGAAAGAAAAAAAAAAATATACTCTGTACCATTTCATGCCTGTTATGCTTTGTCTTCTCTATCTCTACCTTCAGTCTAACAAAGAGAAGCCCAAAGGCCCTACCATTCCCCAGCCATTCAACCTAACTGAGTCTCGAAAGGGCAAAGTGGAGGAGGGGAACAAGTTTGTATCTGTTGCAGAATTGAACCTCAAGTTCCACACCAAAACTCCTCAGAGATTCCGCAGCAAGCGTGGAGGTGCCAGTATGGGTAAGATTTTGATTTAATCATTATAGACTTGTATGTTATATAAGGTTTCTTTTTCGTATATTTGCCAAATATAAAATTATCAGATTTCTACCTGTTGCAGATACTGTGATATTAAATGTTATACTATTAACATTGTATGTCTGTTTTTACCAGCTATTAAGGGATACTATTTATGAAAGCAAAAAAGAATGTCCAGGGAATTAAAGAATATGTTTAAGTTTTACTTCATCATTTTAGAGGACCTTCATATGGATGGTAAGAAGACTAAGGCTAATCCTGGGGTGACAATTCCCCACACTCCTGTCCTCTCTACACGCAGCCGAACTAGGCAGGTGAACTACCTCACTCATGAAGAGCAGGAGCAGAAAGAATTTGAGGAGGCTCAGAAGTAAGGCCATTTCATTTGATTACTGTTTTACCCAGCTTAAGATATCAGTTGTGAGTTATCGTTTTGTGAATATTGTACTAAATAAAATAGGTCATTCTTTATAATATGGACACACTCGCCAGAAACTATGTCACACTTCATGTCAAATTTTAAAAATTTATTTAAGCTGCTGTGAGTGGGTGTAGCCCAAGGAGAGGGTTGATGGGGGCTCAGCCTCCCAACACCCCCCCTGATAAACATTGTCTTGACCTCGGTATGCATGGCAAGATAGAGCTAAAAGTCAGGAGTACTGAGTGGACTAAAGCTGTGAACGGTGTATTCCACAATCTTTTTCCTTTATTTGTGGCATTCACATTTAAGTCTGCATATTATTTCTTTTAGCATTGATTTGTATGTATAAATAGATAGACATGTAAAGATATATGTAGTTACAGATATGGACAGACAAGACGCGCGCACACGCACACACACACACACACACACACACACACACACACACACACACACACACACACACACACACACACACTCACTCACTCACTCACTCACTCACTCACTCACTCACTCACTCACTCCTCTCTCTCTCTCTCTCTCTCTCTCTCTCTCTCCTCTCTCTCTCTTCTCTCTCTCTCTCTCTCTCTCTCTCTCCGGGCTAGTACAGTGGTAAGTGTCGTCCTCTCATCCGAGGGGTGGCGGTTCGCACCTTGCCCAGGCGCGAGAAGTTGCAATTGTCGCCTTGGAGGTTACTGCTGTGGCTGGGCACCACTGCGGGTAAGGACTCGGTTCAGCCGAGTCAGCAGCAGTTGACACACGTGAGCAAAATCAAGCAGACAGTATGTCACACCAAGAATATCCATTGTATCAAATGGATTCCAAACCAAACTTTAAAAACTTTAAACTTTAAACTCTCCCTTTCTCTCTCTCTCTCTCTCTCTCTCTCTCTCTCTCTCTCTCTCTCTCTCTCCTCTCTCTCTCTCTCTCTCTCTCCTCTCTCTCTCTCTCCTCTCTCTCCCTCTGTGTGTGTGTACGCGCGCACACACACACACACCACACCCACCCCCACCATCCACCTACACCACTCACACACCACACACACTACATCTCACATCCCCCCATCTCTCCTCTCTCTCCTCTCTCCTCTCCTCTCTCCTCCTCCCCCTCTCTCTCTCTCTCCTCCCTCCTCCCTCTCTCTCCTCCCCCCTCTCTCTCTCTCCCTCTCTCCTCTCCCTCTCTCCTCTCTCCCTCTCCCTTCTCCTCTCCCTCTCCCTTCTCCTCTCCTCCCATCCACATCCCTCCTCTCTCCCTCTCTCTCCCCTTTTCTTCTCTCTCCACACACACACACACACATGTATATACATATAAATATACATATACATATACATACATATACATATGTATATATACATATATACGTATACATATGTATATATGCTTATACATATGTATATAGATATACATATACATATGTATATATACATATATATATGTATATATATTATATATCATATGATATATGTATATATTATATATAATATAATATGTATATTATTAATATGTATATTATATTATATATATAATATAATATATATATAGTGTGTGTGTGTATAGCGAGAAAGAGATAAATTACTAAATAAATGTAAAGGCTCTGTGGAAAGGAATGTACCTAAAAGTACCCAGCATCCCACAACCTCAAGAACATGAACTACAATTAAGTATCATGCTGTGACCACGGCGGCTCAAACATGAACCTACCAGGGGGAAGAAGAAAATATATATATATATACATATGTATATGTATATATATACATATTTATATGTATAGATACATATTTATATGTATATATATACTTATGTATATGTATATATACTTATGTATATGTATAAATACATAGGTATGTGTATATATATACATAGGTATGTGTATATTATACATAGGTATGTGTGTATATACATAGGTATATGTGTGTATATACATAGGTATATGTGTGTATATACATAGGTATGTGTATATGTATACATATATAGTATATGTGTTATATACATATGTATATATTTATATATTATATAAGATATAATATATATATATATATATATATATATATATATATATATATATATAATGTGTGTGTGTGTTATATGCATATGTATGTATGCATGTATTTATATATGTGTGTGTTTGTGTGTATATAATTTCTCCTTTGTTTCAGTTAATATTTATTTCTTGTAATACTTTTTTTTTTCTTCCCAGGCATGCCTTCAAGGCCAATCCACTGAACAAAAAGGTGTTTGAAGCACCTTCAACTGGCTATGAGGTAGAGAAGAAATTGCCAACAGTCCCAGAACCATTCAATATAACAGATGTTAAGAAGGTGAGTTGTGCTGTAACTTTTTAAGATACTGTTGATAAGTCCATATAGTGACAGTTTCAAGTTTTACAAATTTAACTTATATAAATTTGTAAATGCTTGTTTCCAAAGAGTATGAATGAACTGAAACAACTGCTTAGAAGTGTTCATAACAACTTCAATGAACAGCACTGAGATGAGAGGTGGGATTGGGATAGTTACCTAACCAACCCTCTAAAAATAACCCCATCTGAAAAAAGGCCCCCATAATAAATTCTAGAATAAATTCTAGTTCACAGAGGTTCATACATGTAGTGTGTAGACTTTTTTCTTCTTTTTCTTCCTTTCCTTTCTCTTTGCTTCTCTTCCTCCTCCTCTTCCTTCTCTTGAATGAGATGATATAAACACACCCAGTTTGAAGGACTTTAATGTTTCCTAATGACGGTTGATATTGTAGCCATTTCAGGGTTTTAACATTTATAGACAATAGTTTGATTGGTCAAAACAACTCTTTTCACAGATAGTAATATTTATGTTGATTAATCTTCATACCAGTATGGATGCAAAGCATGCCTTAACTCAATTTTCATAGTTTGGCATAGTCCCCTCATGCATAACATTTATTTATTTTTTTTATTTTATTTTATTTTTATTTATTTATTTTTTTTTACTTGCCCTAGTAAACCTTTATATCCTGATATTTTGAAGTGTGTATATATGCATGCTGCATTAAATTAAAGGAAAGATATTGTGTTGTGTATATATTTCCTCTCTGATTTGTCCTAATTGCTAATTTGATGAAATAAACTTTCTAATTTGTAGAACAACCTTCCCCTGGGCCACAATTTCCGGGAAATTTGCAATAAGCTGGGAGGCTCAACCTCCTCTGTTGCATCTCTTCCACACGGAGGCATCCCAAGCAAATGGGATAAGACTTCAACCAAGCCCCAGCCATTCAGCTTCGATGAAAGAGATAAACAAAAGATGCAAAAGAAGCAGGAAATGATCCAAAAGGTGAGATAATGATGATCAGCTAATACATACGTGGAAAGATTCAGTTGCTTTGTATTTTCTTGGCATACTTTGTAAAATAATTTTCTGTTGGGTTAACATTTGCACCACCCCATCTTGTGTAGCTGGTGACTGTTCTTTCCTAGTTTCAAATACTTTGAGCATTTTTCTTCTACTTTTGAGTGCTTATCACTGTTGGTGCATATAACATAATGTAACTGATGAAGGCATAATTATTTGTGTAATTAATGATCCAGGGCATCTGGATATAAAATTCCACAGAAAGTGCTTGTTTACTGTACATATACCAAGGAGTGATCAAGTTTTATTTTGCATACTAGGATGTCAATAGTAAATGTTTCGGGTTTTCACTTGTGTTTTCAAGACTTGTTTTAGTGTGCTGGCTAAGAGTTTTCTCTTTTCTCAGTATGTTCTTCTATTTTTTCCTTATTACCATTTAGAAATGTTTAAGAATTTTTCAGATTATTTAGTTTCCTTTCTGGTTCAAGGTGCTGGAAGAAGAAAAGAAGTTAGCCGAGTTCCATGCCCAACCGATGCCAGTGTTTGAAGGAGTGCGTGGCATCCCAGAAAAGAAGCCCCCAACACCTACACGTCAACAGCCATTCAATTTGGCAAGTGATTACCGTGGATCATTGAAGCAGCTCCAGATTAAAAGAAGTGTAAGTAACTAATAGAATACTTGTGTCAAGTTTAAAGTGCAGTTGAATTTGACTTGCATCTGCAGTCCCAGCTGCTTTTACCTGGGATCTCCTTATTCACCTGACTAGTATTTGCTTTTGGAGGAAAACACAAAGCCTAAGTTTATTTATTTATTCATTTCTATTATTATTTTCTTCTTCTTCATATTATTGTAAGTATTTATACTTAGTTGCTGTATATTTGTCATTATAATTCTTGCAGCTTGAGGAACAAGCCAGACTGGAAAGGGAGCAGCGAGAATTCCGTGCCCGCTCAGATGCAGTCGTCCATAAGCAGCCCTTCATCCCTGAGAAGTCAAAGAAACCACTAACAGATATTTCTGGATTTACTCTCAACACTGAGATTAGATCTGAGGAACGCAACGAATTTGAAATGCACCGCAAGAGGAAGGAAGATGAATTGTTAGCGGCAAAGAGAGAGGTGAGTTGGGGGAGCTGTTTCCCTTGTTAACAGCTTTATATTTATGAGGTTCTTAGAATTGCTGTTGCAGCAGAGTGCCATAAAAGAAGGGAATTCCAGTTTCGATAGGTTTAATTTTTTTGTCTAATTTCTATATTTAGATTTTTTCTACACAATTGCAAGTAAATTAGACTTCTTAGAAGATCTGGATAGAATTTGCTGAAGCATGAATAAAATCTTGTATTCACACATTAATTTCAAGCCTACTTTTAATGCTTTCAGCAAGAAGAGAGGCAGGCAGCGGAGGAAGCAGAGGAAATTGCAAGACTTCGTCGCACAATTGTCCACAAGGCTAATCCAGTGCCCAGTTACAAACCTCATGTTGTGAAGCCCTCAGAACGTCATCCCACAATACCCAAATCTCCTAACTTCTCCACTGACACTCGTTTACGGTCAAGATCAAGGGCAGACTCTACTATGAATATTTCTAGTGCTACTTTCACTTCTGAATAATGGACTTCAAATAAGAGATCCTGAATGTAGCTTTAGTTTTATTTTGATAATGACAGTTAGATAGTATTTAGTTTAACTGAAAGTTTTTGTTGTGACAATGGACTTGAATGAGGCTTTCAGCCTAAGGTAGTCACTCAGAATTCAGTCACAAACCTTGACAAGTTAGATAAATGCCTGCTAGATTTTATTTTCCTAGCTGTGAATGAATTCACTGATTACATTCCTCTCATTGTACACAGCATGCTGCCACGTATACTGTAAGGTGCTTTACTTTAAACTCAGTAATTCTTTTGGTGTGATTGTGTTGCATAAAGAAACTTGTAGATGTTAAGCAAAACTTAGCAACTCTGTTTATTGATGTATGAACTATGGATTCTGAAATAAACTTTAGCACATGTCTAATGTACTAACCGTGCACCATTTTTGCAAGTAATATTACTTTGAATGTTTTTATTCAGGTGTCATCTTAGCTTTACAAGTAACTTTTCAAGTCTCAGCATGTTTCATTTTGTTGAATATCTTTTTTAAGATCCCAAATTATTGTGCCTTGTAGTTTAGTTTTATTACTGGTACGAAAGAAAAAAAATCTTAAGCCCTCATGGTATGAAGTATAAATAATTGTCAGAAAAATTGTATAGAAGCCAGTCTTTGAGTAGAGGGCTAAGTAATATCAGTGTACAGCATTCCAAAGTATTTAATCAAATGTAGTATACATTTGCCTTGTTTTTTTAGACATGCTGAATTCTTCTTTTTTCTGTCCTGTTAATTTTAAGGATACATCTTCATTTCCTGATGTTTGAGAAAATTTATTGTATTTTTTTTATTTCATTTATTTTTTTTTCTTTCTGTCTTTTTTAAAAATACATTTTACTTCAAATATTGTCTGAAATATAGGAAATCTTTTATAATGAAATGTTTATATCCTTTAATAAATTATAAAAACCAGATGTATTTTGTTTCCCCATCCCCCCCATTCCCTTGCCCGTTGTTGTCGTGGGGGGTTTAGGAGGCGAGGACTGGGACCCAATACTGGGGAATTCCTCTTCTTTGGGACTCAGCCCTCCTGCTTTTCCATTTCTGTCCCTCTACACTTCTGTCTCTCTACACTGGAAGATTCGCATACATATCCTTCACTTGATATCCTCTTACCTAACCCTACCTTAACCCATTCACTCATCAACTCCTTTACCCACCTTTAACCTTTTCAATATTTATCTAGATAGGTGAAATAGCAACTAACTACTAACTCAACCGCCTTTCACTAACCCTTACTGTATCTTCCTCCCCCCCAATCCCTTGCCCGTTGTTGTCGTGGGGGGGCTTAGGAGGCGGAGACTGGGACCCAATGATGGGAACTCCCCAACCTTGGGACTCAGCCCTCAACTCAACTAATTTTGCATGGTCTTTATTTTCCTTCCCACCTTTCGTTTCTGTCCCTTCACCAAACCCTTCTACTATCCACCTCCTAAGGTGTGAGAGCCGTGCTGAAAGGATGAAAGGCTGACTTTGTGCCAGTCCTGAACAGCCTGGGCACGGTATTCCCCTGATTTAGATATCTAGCCCTTACCCCTCAAGGGGACCCTGAGGGGTGGACTGTTTTTATCCCCAACATAATCCAGGCTTACCATTGCCAGTAATGAAAACTTATCTCCACTATTAGGGGCAATGAGGCTTGCCCTTTATCAAATAGCCCCAACGATGTAAACCCACCCGATTCCCTGCCCCCCAGGCTCTCCTTTGACCACGGCTCCGAACACTGCAATAACTACCCCCTCATCAATACCTACTAGTACAGTAGCCAACAATCAACCCTTAAGGAACATTTCCACTCTCCCAGCAAGCTCAACTTCAACACCTCTACCTCCACAACCTCCAACATCAACCACCCCATCCTCCCTTATTAATACCTTACAGCCTTATTGCCCACCTCCCCATAACACTACCTCCCTCAACACTACTCCATCTTCGTCACGCCCCTGCCCTTCGACCACCCCTATCTCTACAACAATTTTGAATACCCTCTTCAGCGCAGCCAAATGGGACCGTTTTTTTCGTGATCCCTCCCACAGCTCCCTACTCTGACAACCCCCTTCTCTTCCAACAATGTCTCCAAAAAAGTAGGTAAAGTCTCTTTCCGTAGCCGACCCGACCGCTCCCGTCTTGTCACAGTAACATCCGAAACCAAGCTATAGCATTAACAAAACTAACAGACCTATATGGTACCCCATCCTTGCAGAACCCCATCCAACCCTCAATACTTGCACCGGAACAGTTTCAATCTCCCAGCAAATTGCCCAATCTATGACAAAGATTGGTCAGATTGTGGAGAAGATCTACTTGCCTGTCTCAGAGACTATGATGCAACATCAGTGCAATGCTACTCCATTCCCCCCAGAGGTCATCGAAAGAAACCTACTAACATAGCCAAAATTACCTTCCGTAGACATGACCTTCCCTTTAACGTATACATAGGAGGAGAATCCCTCCCTGTTCGTCCATACCAACCTCCTCCACGTCAGTGCCAAAACTGTTGGCGTCTAGGACACCCAGCCAAACATTGCCGTTCCACAGCCAGATGCCCACTATGTGCCCAACCTGGCCATACCCGATCTAACTGCCCTGCACAATCACGCACATGTGCCAACTGTGGCGGCCCCCATAATGTATTTTATAGGGGCTGTCCCACCTACAAATTTGAGTCTGAGGTAGCAACTCTCAGATTCAAACTTGGACTCACACTACGTGAAGCCAGACAAGAAGCACGTCGACGTGGTTTCTCTCTTACTCCTTACTCCAGTAATACTGCTCACTCTACCAATTCTCCTAAACCCACCCCCCCTACATCTAACCCCACCTCTTCTACCTCCTACATTCCCCAGTCAAACTCTTTTGCCATCCTAAATCTAGACACTCCAATCTCTACTACAGATACTTCAATCACCACTACAACCCCAACACCTTCCCCTCTCCCTCCTCGCACAACCCGTAACAGACAGAACAAACGTTCCACCCCCTCTTCCCCTACCACACAATCACCTCCACTTTCCTTTGCTCCTATGCTTGAGACACCAGTCCTCTCTTCCCCCCCTCACAAGAAATCCTTTATCCCCAAAAACTCCCCAACCAACTCCTCAGAAGAAACCATTGAAAATATTCAAGATTACCTCATGAAAACTGACACTCAACCTCCAAATACAACTCCTGCTCCTTCCACACCAAGTAACTGCTGATATCCATCCTCCTCCTAACGATATCCCCCCTACACCCAATCCTCCTACCCCCTCCCAACACAGCCCAACCCCGCCCACATTAACCCTCCCACCATCCCCTCTATCCCTTCCACTCCCTCCTGGATACACACGTGAATCCCTTATGTCACAAGTATCCCCTTCCTCAGACCCATCTCCTAATACCCCTCCTAGTAGAACACCAACTCCCACACCTCTCCCATCTCAGACCTCTCAATCCTTTTCCCACCCTCTAGCTTCTTCCCCCTCAAAATCTCCAACACGTAGTACAATCTATATCAGTAAAGTATAACTATCCTTCATTGGAATATTCGCGGTTTCCGCTCCCACAGACCTGACCTTCGTCATATCCTTTCCTCTTATAATCCATCTACTGTATGCCTTCAAGAGACCTTTCTTACACATCCTCCAATACCAATCCCCAATTATCATTTTGTCTCTTCCCCACATTCCCTTTATGTCTCATCCATACTTATCAGTCAGAAAACACCTTATGTCACACCTCCCTTTCAAACCAATGTCCCTTACACAGTTATCCGTATCTTCCTTCATCGTTGGATCACAGTGATTTCAGTCTACTTCTCCCCTTCCCACCCTATTGACTTTGTTGCTTTTGAAAATCTAATTTCCCAACTTCAACCACCTTTCCTCATAGTTTTGGGGACTTTAACTGCCGCCACACTCTATGGGGTGATTTTTATCACAAACTCCCGAGGCCGATCTCTAGAGCGCTTTCTCTCCACAGCTGACCTTACTATTCTAAATTCAGATCGCCCACACACTTTGATACACGCACGCAATCTTTTTCATGCATTGACCTCTCTCTATGCTCCCCTTCTCTTCATTTAGATTTCCACTGGTCAGTTTTAGACCACTTTCCCTATAGTGACCACTTTCCAGTTCTCCTTTCTCCTACTTCATACGTACCACTCCCTAACTCCCCACGCTGGTGCTTTGATAGAGCCGACTGGCATACTTTCACTTCACTCTCTGCTATTCATACCCCTCCATCCTCCCTCACCTCCATTTCAGAAATGATACAGTATTTCACAAATACAGTCTTAAGAGCTGCACATACAGCTATCCCTCGAACCTCAAGACCATATACCTCCAAATGTGTTCCATGGTGGAATTCTGATTGCACTAAAGCACTTCGCTTAAAACGTGCAGCCTGGAACACTTACCGCTACAAGAGAGGTACTCCAAAACAACTATCAGCCCCTTTTCTCCTTTAAAAGAGCATCTGCCTATCTACGTAGTACAATCCGGAATAGTAAAAAAAATAGCTGCCGAAATTATGTTTCATCAATTACATCCTCTACATCTATCTCAAATGTTTGGCGCCGAATTCATAAACTATCAGGCAAACATCCCCCCCATCCTGCCCCTGTCCTCCATATTCGAAATACCCTCATTTCTGATCCTCTCCAAGTCGCTAATGAACTGGGTGATTATTTCAGCCAGGTCAGTAGTGGTTCTCACCTTTCTCCACACTTCTCTTCTATTAAGACCACCAGAGAACGTACCCCCATTACCTTCACCCCATCCTCTGATGAGTCCTATAATGCCCCATTTTCTTCCTCTGAACTCATTACTGCCCTACAATCGTGCCCTAACACTCATGAAGGCCCTGACGTATTCACTACCGTATGCTCCGACAACTCCCATCTTCCTCCTTATCCTTCCTATTAAAAATTTACAACCACATATGGACATCAGGAATTTCCCTTCTAATTGGCGAGAAGCTCTTATCCTTCCCTTCCTGAAACCCAATAAATCGGGTACCCTTCCTCAAGACTATCGCCCCATCGCAAATAACTAGCTGCTTGTGCAAACTATTAGAGCGAATGGTGAAAATTCCGCTTAATGTATCTTGAATCTCACAATCTTCTCTCTCCTTCCCAATTCGGTTTTCGCCGTGCCAGAAGCACAGCTGACCCCCTTGCCTCATTTTGAGACATATATTACATCTGCATTTGCACGCCATGAATCCGTACTAGCTATTTTTTTTTTTATCTAGAAAAAGCATATGATACGACATGGCGGTACCATATTCTCCAACAATTGTCCTCTCTAGGCATACGTGGAAACATGGTGTCTTCATAAAGTCCTTCCTCTCCCAACGCACTTTCCAGGTCAAAAAACGCCTCTGCCACATCATCTTTCTTTCCCCAAATCGAAGGTGTCCCACAAGCAGTGTGGTCAGTACCACTTTAATCCTTCTTGCTGTTAATGATATAGTCTCAGTTTTACCACCAGGTGCCCGGTCATCACTATATGTTGATGATTTAACCATCTATGCCTCTGACACATCCATACCAAATCTCTACCAATTTCTTCAATCTGCAATCTCATCAGTATCTTCCTGGGCCACAAACCATGGCTTCCGCTTTTCTACCTCTAAATCTTTCTCCATCCTTTTCTCTCGCTCACGTGTAGGTCCCCTACCCCCACTCTTCTTATATGGCAAATCCACTCAATGCCGTTCCTCTGACAAATTCCTAGGTGTCATTTTTGACTCCAAACTGTCTGGCGGACCATACTCTACACATTAAAGAAAAAGCTCTCCCCGTCTTCGAAAACTTAAAAACTCTATCCCATATATCATGGGGCTCAGATCGCAAAACTCTCCTTCATCTTCATGTTACTTTGATCCTCTCCACTCTTGATTATGGATGCCATATCTACTCCTCTGCCTCAACTTCTCTCCTTGCCCATCTTGATACAATCCATCACTGTGGTCTTCGCTTAGCACTAGGCGCCTTTCGCTCCTCCCCAGTTGAGAGCCTGTACACTGAATCAGGCATACCATCTCTATCTCGACGTCGTGCCCTTCTCTCTCTCCGATGCTATGTCGATTCCACCAATTTTCCCTCACTAACCTAACTATCCACAACCCTACTTCTTACTTAGCTTCATCTCCACGATTACCTACTCCTTTCTCCACTCGCATGGATACCCTCCTCTCCATTCCCCTTTCCCCATCTCCAACCTCTCCCGTTCTCTGTCCATTCCGTCCCTCCATGGCTTATACCTCACCCCATATTTGCTCTTCTGTTTTCCCCGACCACCAAATCAAATATCCCTCCTACTGTCCTTCTCACACATTTCCTTGACCATGTTTCCACTCATTCCTCTAGTATTCACTTATATACTGATGGCTCCAAATCCACCTCCGGTGCTGGTTTTGCAGTAATCTTCCCAACTCGTACTTTCAAATACTCCCTTCCTCCTGAATCCAGTGTCCTTACTACAGAACTGTATGAACTACTTTTGCTCTAAAACACATATACTCACTCTCCTCTTCCTCTTTTACAATTTTTACTGACTCCCTAACCATTAACTCTCATAAGTCAATACACACCACCACCCCCTTGTTGTAAGATCCAGAACTGGTTGTTCTACTGTCCACACGCCATAAAACAATCAAATTTTGCTGGGTGCCCAGCCATGTTGGAATCCCGCAATGAACAGGCAGATACACTAGCACGCCACGCCTCTATGTCCACATCATACCAACCACGCTTCTCACGTATCCCAGCCACGGATTTATTACCCACACTTTAAGACCTTCTGGTATAATCGATGGCAATCTTTTTGGTCAAGCCTCCGCACTAATAAATTACATTCTGTAAAACTATCAATCTCCTCCTGGTCAACTCCATTTCATCGGAACAGACGTTGGGAGACCGCTCTCGCCCGATTACGCATTGGCCACACCCGTCTAACACACTCCTATCTGATGTCACAATCTTATGTTCCTTATGTAATGTTCCCCTTTCAATCCCACACATCCTATTGTCGTGCCCACGTTTTGAAACAACCCGTACCTCAGCTTTCCCCCACCTATCCTCCCTTCACCGACCTCCCAACCTATCAGACATCCTTACAGAATCCCACACTTTCTGCTTCAACAACCTATTCTCTTTCCTCAAACACATACATATCCTTCATCTAATCTAACTCCTTACCACACCCGACCCTAACCCTTTCACTCACCAATTCCTTTGCCCAGCTTAGACAACTAATCACTAACTCAACCACCCTCCCCTAACATTAACTATAGTGCTACATGACCTTAGATGTCTAGCACATTTCTCTTGCTTTTAACCATTAACCATTACTGTATCTTCCTATAGTGCTATATGACCTTAGATATCTAGCACATTTATTTTGCTTTTAACCAGTAATCATATCTGGTACATTTATTTTTGATCATTTTGGAAATCAGACGTCTTATTGAATCAAAAAATTTACCTGGGGCTTTGCCCCCAAGCCCTACTCTATCGCTATGTTTGGATATGCTGCTAATGACTTTAGATGTTGATGTGGCAGGAAGTTTTTAATAAATAAATATCCATTTATTAAAGTGTGACAGCCATGTTGAAAGGCAGACTTTGTGCCTGTCATGAATGGCCTTTAATACCATATGACCTTTGATGTCATATAGGATTTCTTTACCTGGGGGCTCTGCTCCCCTTATTAAGGGCATTAAGGTTTGCCCCTTCATCAGCTAGCCTATCTAATTTTGATTTCATTGGTTACCCAACCCCTGCCTCCTTTTCTCTGGAGGTACATGTAGGTCCCCAATCTCCACTCTTTTTAAATGGCGCTCCACTCCAATACCATTCTAGCTGAGAGCATGTACACTGAGTCAGGCATGTCATTCTCTCGACGCCGTACCCTTCTCTCTCTCTTCTATGTTTGCTTCCACAAACTTTCCCCTACCAAACTAACTATCCCATGATGCCTGTTTCCTAATTTTGCTGCTACTCCACGTTTACCTATTCCTTTCTCCATTGGTATGGATACCCTACTCTCCCATTCCCCCTTTCCCCATCTCTGACCTCTTTCGTTTTCTGTCCATTCCGTTCTTCCATGGCTTGTACCTTACCCCCGTATTTGCTCCTCTGTTTTCCATGACCCACCAAAATCAGATATCCCCCCTCCCATCCTTGTCACCCATTTCCCTTGATCATGTCTCCACTCATTCCTCCATGTTTTCAGTAATGGCTCCAAATCCAACCTCCAGTGCTGGTTTCGCAGTAACCTTCCCAACTCGAACTTTCAAATACACCCTCCCTCCCAAATCCAGTGTCCTTACTACAGAACTGTACGCACTCCTTTTTCCCTTAAAACATATACTCGTTCCCTTTTTCCTCTTTCACTGTTTTTACTGACTCCCGTAACGCATTATCGCTCAAAGTCTATGCACTCTAACCAATCCCCTTGTCTGTAAAATTCAGAACTAGGCGTTCTACATGTCCACACACCATAAATCTGATTTTGCTGGGTGCCCAGCCTTGTTGGAATCCCTGGAAATGAACATGCAGATACTCTAGCATGCACCGCCATTAAGTCCACACCACACAAACCCCGTTTCTCACGTATTCCAGTTACGGATTATTGCCCACACTGTAAGACCTTCTCTTATACCCGATGGCAATCTTTCTAGTCAAGTCTGCAATAATAATTTACATAATGCAAAACTATCAATCTCCTCCTAGTCAGCTCTATTCCATCGGAACAGACAACAGACGTTGGGAGACAGTTCTTGCCAGCTTAGATATTGGCCACACCCGTCTAACACACTTCTATCTTCTATCTGATGTCACGTTCTGATCTATCTATGTTCCCTAAGTAATGTTCCTCTTTCAGTTCCACACATCCTGTTGTCCTGTCCACCTTCAGAATACTCCACTTCTTCTCTCCCAACTTCCTCCACTCCATCTTGTACTGCATAGTCTTCTTTACTGTCTACCCCTAACCCCCTTATTACTACTCATCCTTATTGTACTCCTCCCAACAATACTACCTCTCTCCTTACCACCCCAGCTTTCTCCCACCCTCGTCTTCTACTGCTTCCAGCTCTGCAAACCTTGTGAGCATCCTTTTTGTCCCAGCCAAGTGGTATCAATTCTTTGTGATTCCCCCTCTGACAATACCCTTCTCTTCCAACAATGTCCAAAAACAAGTAGGCAAGTTTCCTTTTCACAGTCGTTCCGATCGTTCACGACCTTGTCAAAGTTACATCTGAGTCCCAAGCTCGTGCACTATCTACCCTGATTGACTTCATTCATGCCCAACCTCACTCCTCCCTTAATACTTGTTTCCATCTGCCCGACTGATTGCCCTGTCTACTACAAGGACTGGCCAGGCTGTGAAAATGACTTGCTCACATGCCTCGTCGACTATAATGCAATGGCAGTCCAGTGCTACACTTCCTCCCAGAGGCCAACGTAAGTCCTACACCAATATTACCAAGAGTATCTTCCGTAAACATGACCTCCCCCATGAAGTTTATATCGGTGGAGTGTCCTGTCCTGTCCGACCATATCGACCTCCTCCCCATCAGTATCAGAAATGTTGGTGTTTTTGCCAGCCCGACACCCTCTATATGCCCAACCTAGTCATGACCATTCTAATTGCTCTGTTCAGTCATGCACATATGCCAACTGTGGTGATTCCCATTATGTATATTACAGGAGATGCCCTGCCTGAATCTCTGGTAGCAGTTCTCAGATTCAAACGAGGCCTCACTATACGTGAGGGCAGACAAGAAGCACGCCGACGAGGTTTTTCTCTTTCTACCTATTTGAAAACTGTACTTCGCTCCGCTTCCCTCCCATCTTCTCAAGAAGTCTCAGCATCTCCCCCAGTATCTCTTCCCTCTATCCCGAACCACCCTATCTCTACTCCCTCTCTTCCCGAGTCAAATTCCTTTTCCAGTCTAAATCCAGATACTCCAATCTCTACCACTTCCCCTCCCTCTTCTCACTCTACCTGTCGCACCAGACCATTTAAACGTTCCACTCCATTTTCTCCTACCACATCCTCTCCAACGCCCACCTCTCCCTCCGCTAATCGGACATCTATTCCCTCCTCCACAAAAAGAACATTTGTTTCTCAGATCTCCCCACCCAACTCCCCTCCAGAAACGCTTGAAGACGTCCAAAAGTTCATAATCATGACTCAAGAGAATGATCCACTTCAAAGTTTCTGCCGATATCCATCTTCCTCCTCCCACTCACCCAAAAATCACCCCATCCTCTCCTCCTCCATGTGTATCACCATTCCCTCTTCCTTCCCCATTATTCTTACCCCTCCCACCTGGATTTCCAGGCGACTCCCTTATGTCACAACAATGACCTCCGGATCCCTCCTCTCTTGACATTCTTCCCGATACTTCACCACCTTCCCCTTTTCCCTTATTTCATTCTCTGGATTCTTCTACTTCTACAACTATTGTTTCTTCCGTATTACCCTTTGATTGTTTCATAACAGCTCTTGCAGTTTAACTCATAAACGGTGTTTCCACCCTTTTCACCACAGTAATTTACCATAGTGCTATATGACATTTGATGTCTAGCACATATATTTCTTCTAACTATTATCCATTAATCTTTATCATGGCCATTGACGAAGATTTTTATTACGGGCAATGAGGCTTGCCCCTTTATTAACTAGACCCACTAGTTTAATTCCTCCAGTTCACTGGCCTCAGGTTCTCCTTTGACTACGACCAAGATACTGTTTTGGACCTTTCAGATTGCTCTGTTCAATCACGCATGTGTAAATTGTGGTGACTCCCATAATGTATTTTATAGGTGTCCTGCCTACAAACTCGGATCTGAGGTAGCAGTTCTCAGATTCAAACTAGGCCTCACTCTACATGAGGCCAGACGTAAGCATGTCAACAAAAGTTTCCACTCTCTACCCATTCCAACGCCGTTCTTCGTTCCACTCCCCTCCCCTCTCCTCAAGATGTGTCTCTACCAATACACCTCATCCTCCCATTCTCCATGTGCACCATTCCCTCATCCTTCCCCATTATCCTTACCGCTCGCACCTGGATGCTCACGTGACTCAGAGAGCCATAGGGCAGGGTATTGCCCTGATTAGTCATTTAGTCCTTATCCTTCATAAGGGCCTTGAACCGTTTCTCTTCCCCACATACTCTAGGATTACCATGGCCAGTAATGATTTTATACCTTTGTTAGGAGCAGTGAGACTTGCCCCTTTATCAACTAGCCCCAACGACATTGATTTTTCCGATTCTCCAACCCCTGGCTCTCCTTTGATCACAACTGGTCAGGACTACTTCCTACTCTATACCTGCTATCAGCTCAATACATTCCAAAAACACCTATCCGGATCATTAACCTTCTTTCAGAAAACATTCCTTCCTCTCTCCTAACGGCCTCCATTCCATCTCCTTCTCCTCCGGTCTTCTTTATTTTCAACCCTTTCCTCCCTTATTACTACTCTATCCATATTGTCCACCTACCTATGGTACTACCTCCTTCTCCTCCCGTCCTCGCCCTTCAACCACTTCCGCCGCTACAAATCTTTTTAAGCCCAGCTAAATCTGGTGATTCCCCCTACAGCCTCTTACTCTGACAATACCCTCCTATTCCAACAATGTTTCCAAAAGCAAGTAGGCAATGTTACCTATACAGCCATTCTTTGCATTCACATCTTTTCACAGTTACATATGAGTCCCAAGCCCGTGCATTATCTACCCTGACTGACCTCACTGACAAACCTATTCCTGCCCAGCTTCTCTTCCTCCTACTCCTTACGTTCCCACTACTACTCCTCCCTCTCCCATTCAGATTCTTTTGCGTTTCTAAATCCCAATACTACAGTCTCTACTTCCCCGTGCCTTCCCCTCTTCCTCCTCGCTCTATTCATCGCACCAGACAGTTTAAACGTTCCACCCCAACTTCTACCGCATCCTCTCCTACATCTACCTCTTCCTCTGCCCCTCTTCTCTCCCTCATAAGAAAACCTTTGTTTCCCAGATCTCTCAAACCAACTCCATTTCAGAAACAGATGGTGACTTTCAAAACTATCTAATCATGGCCCAAAATGACAGAACTTTACCTCATCCATCCTCTAATCATTCGCCCCCATTCCCTCTTTACTTAAAGTGACTACTGACATCCATCCTCCTCCTACTTATATTCCCCTAAACCCCTTCATCTTCATGCTCCTTTCTTCCCTGTTGCCCTATCCGCTCCCTCATGGATACACATGTGACTCCTTTCTGACACAACAATACCCTTCCTAGATCCTCTCCCTCCTGACGTTTCTCCTGAAATTGCGCTTTGATGCAATCGCCCTTCACTGCCCAAAATACGGGCACTAAGTCACTCTTATGCTTGTGCGGCTTGCAGGCCGTGTGCACACGAACACACGTGTGTGTGGTGATGAGATTCCGTGCCTACTCTTTGCAATACTATTTTCTCCTTTTCAGCATAAATTTTTTAGATTTTTTTTTTTTTTTGGGGGGGGGCATTTTCCAATGTCTATAATTGTCATTTGATTTCCCTAGATGCCTTTTCCTTGTACAAAATCCATGTAATCTCTCTAGGTGGTCCATAACTCAGTGTAATAATAATAACAATAAGGAACTTTTTTTTTTGTAATATTCGATTTCATGTAATACAAACTGCGCCACCGGTTACAGCAGGGAGTAATCATCTCAGCAAGGAAATAGCCTCTTCCCTGGAGGACACTATTTGCTCTTTTATCATGGTTCATGAATGGTACATTCCACACTCGTTTATCGACAATAATACAAAAGCCTCTGAGTCTAATCACCCTCCAAGATCTTTTTGCACTCACGGCAAGTCATTCTGGTCACCTCTGCCTCCAGCCGGAATTCTCATGACGGTAAACTCCCATCACCCTGGCCCCCTGCCAAAATTTCCCCCACCCACCAAACCAATTTTTTTTTCTCATAACGTGATGGTCACGCCATCTAGATGATCACATTTATGGCTTTAAATCCTTCTCCGGCGTTGGTTTTGCTGCAGACTTCCCTTCCCTTATTTTCAACTATCCCCTCCCTCCTGAATCCAGTGTCCATACAACAGAACTGTATACTCCTTTTAGCCTTTTCTCTTCTTTCATCATCCTTTCTTATTCCCGTAACTTACACTCTATCATACAATCCGTGCATTTGACTAACCCCCTTGTCTGTCTGGTGCCCAGCCACGTCCGGATCCAAGGCAATGGACAGGCAGACGCTCTAACACAAGGTCTATGTAAGTACTTACATAGACCTTGCTCTAGCATGCTCCGCTGCTGTCCACATCACACCAACCCCGTTCTCAGTATTCCAGCCACTGATTATTACCCCTACCTCAGGACTTTCCTCTTTGCCCAGTGGCAGTCTTACCAGCCAGGTTTTCTATTAAATAACATACTGTAAATTTTCCTTCAACTCCTGCCAGTCCCATTCCATCAGAACAGACACAGGGAGAGGTTCTTGCCTGTTTGTGTGTAAGCGACACCCGCCTCATGGACTCCTATCTCAAGTCACCTTCTGATCCACCCCTCCTCTCTCAGTCCCACACATTCTGTTGTCCTGTCCCCGCTTACTCGAACCCTGTACATCTGCTTTTCAACACTTATTTACCCTTCCCAGACCTCCCAACCCGTTGGACATCCTTGCGGAATCCCACAATTTTTCCTTTGACAACTAGTTTTCCTTTCTCAGACGCATACACATCCTCTATTTGATCTAATTGCCCTTAACAACCCCTTTTCTCTCTGTAGCTTATCTCTGCATTAAACCATTTACCCATCCTCTCTACCCTTTTCAATTCCATACTATCCTAAACTGTTGTGTGACTTTGACATTCAATCATTAAACACACTCCTCCTTTATACTCTTCTCGCTACTATAACCATCCATAGTGCTATATGAGCTTTGATATCTAGCACATTTATTTTGCTTTTTAACCATTAACCATTTATATCCGAATTACCAGAATACTTTAAACCATTTTCTATATAAATAGTATAAATGATTACACTAATTTTGCTATAGTATTGCAAAATTAGTATGATAAATGTCAAGAACTGTAAGGTAATTGACAAAGTAGAGGCTTACATGGTTAACATATATTTCGGTGTACATTGTAATATGTTAAAATTTTTTGAAGAGTTATACATGATTGTATTTCATTTTGATGAAAAAGATTTGACAAATGTAAAAGGATTAATAAGGTAGATACCATTCTTTGCAGCACTAAGGAATACTCCGAACAGGCAGTAATAAGTAGCCCTTAAAACTTTCAGTTTCTTTTACCTTATTTGGTACAAAAAAATAAAAATGGTATTAAAAGAAAAATAAATGTGCTAGACATCAAGAGTCATGTAGCACTATAGGAAGGTATATTATCAGAAAGGGTAGAGAGGGGAGTTGATTAGGTGCTATACATCAACATATATACGTTACGGTAGTCAGTAAAACTAGTGAAAGGGGAATGGTATATGTGTTTCAAGGAGAAAAGGAGTGCGTACAGTTCTGTAAGGACACTGGACTCAGAAGGAAGGGAATATATGAATGTGCGAGTTGGGAAGACTACATTGAAACCAGCACCGAAGGTGGATTTAGAGCCATCAGTGTAAACAAGGATAGTGGAGGAGTGAGTGGAGACATGGTCAAGGAAATGAGCGAGAAGGACAAAAGGGGGGGATATCTGATTTTGGTGGTCAGGGAAAACAGAAGAGCAAATAGGGGGTAAGGTTACAAGCCAAGGAGTGGAATGAACAGAACAGGGAAGAGGTCAGAGATGGGAAAAGGGGGAATGGGAAAGGAGTAAGTAAGTGGAGAAGAAGCAAAGGTAGGAAACAGATCGAGGGACAGTAGCATGGTGAAGGAAAGTTGGTGTATGCAGGCATAGCAATGAGATAGAGAGAACGGTACAGCATTAAGAGAGAGATGGCATGCCTGACTCATGTACAGACTGAAGAGAAGAGGAGGAAGAAGAAAAAAAAGAAAAAAAAGCAAACCACACCAATGATGTAGTTTATTTTATGCCAATATAGTATAGTGCTGCATATTCTCTTTGGAATTTACTAACTGATTTTTTTTGCTATGGCCATTAAGAGTATGGAATTACAAATCTACAAGCAATGAAGTTCTGAAAAACTAGCAGAAAACTAGTACCATATATGGAGTTTCATGTGCTATCTGATTCCTTAACTAAAAGGACTTTTAAAAGAAAGGAAGTAATTTGCATAAAATTTACTTATTGGAACTTAAAAAAATACATTCATAATGATAGGTAATTACAATATAAAAAGACAAGAATAGATTCTTGACAGGGAAGTCATTCCAGAGAAATTAATTAAAATCTTGATATCAAATAGTTAATATTTGATATAAGATGTTTTTAAAATGAAGAAAAATAGCTATTTACAAAATTTTGGGTGATTTGAATGTACCAACTGTTAGTATCAAAATAATTTTTCCATTCTAATAGCATAAAGATTTCATTCTGAGACAGAAGTCAAAAGCAAAAGATAAATCATATTTCACAACATTGCCCAAATTTCTATTGTCACTGTCAAGTTTATTTCAGAGAAATGATACACTTAAATACCAAATCGTGCTGAAGTCTGCACACGTCTGGGTGTGCCAACGTCATACACTTGCTGGCGACGGGATGATTCTTCCCTTCGCTGCTTTTCTTCTGCTCGTGCCTTCAGTGTGTCCTGGGCTCTGTCCATCTCTGCTTCCATGGCAGCTTTGTGTGCAAGAGCCTGGCGCCGCTTCTCCATCCGAGACGCCCCACCTTCATTAATGCTGTAGAATTTACCTCCCACTTCAGCTAACCACCCTCCTTCCACTGCTGTGACACACTGCATGTACTCTTTACTTGTCATTACCAGTTCATGGTATACAATGTAATCAGGTGTGTATCCCATACCAAACAGAGCTGAGGTAGGGTGGAGGTGGCAAGGTGTTCCTGTACGAAGGTTAACATATTCACCAATCCCTTTTAGGCGGCAAGCCTGATGGAAGTATGCAGCACATATGCACTTTCGTACTAAGTCTTCATCCATACCACAACTAATTACCTTTAGCTTTTGCTGTTCCATAATATCATGTAACTGCTGTCTTACTTCTCTTACTTTTTTAAGAGCTTTAAAATGTAAGAAATGCTTATTACACCAATTCATGGAATATTTCTGCAGACGCCACTGTCTATATATATTCAAATAAGTCAGATGGTCAGACTCTGGTACCTGAAATTTTTCACGCATTGCATCAGCTTCCTCCTCCCTACCTTTGGGACGGTAGAAGAGTGCTGGTACAGACAACATGGAAACAATTGTTAAAATTTCTTCTGAGCAATGCATTTCTACACCTGCCAACAACATTTTTGAAAGTGCTGGATCAAGTGGAAACTCTACCATTGCTCTCCCTAACTTTGTTAGCATACCAGTATTATCCAAGGCACCTAGAGTCCACAACTGATACTGGGAATTAAGCAAGTTATCCTGAGGAGGAGGATCCATAAAATGAAATTTAAGTAGATCTTCTACACCAAGAGATTTCAGTAGAAGCACCACATTTGCCAGATTAGTACGCTGGATCTCTGGAACAGTAGTTGCCAACAGTTCATCTTTATACTGTCGTTCTGTGTACAAACGATAGCACATACCAGGACCAGTGCGCCCTGCTCTGCCCATTCTCTGGTTGGCATTGGCTTGTGACACTGGATAAACCTGAAGGCCATCCATACCTACCCTTGGATTAAAAACCTTCAGCTTGCAGTAACCTGAATCAACAACATATTTAATACCATCAACAGTAAGAGATGTTTCAGCAATGTTTGTAGCCACAACACATTTGCGCAGACCATCAGGTGCACGTTGGAAAATCTTTGCTTGGAGATCTGAAGGAAGCTGAGAATAGATGGGAAGAACAGCTAACTGGGGGGCATTATCAATTTCATCTAATTTCTCCACAATAAGTTCACAGGTGACCTCAATATCTTCCTGTCCTGGCATAAACACCAAGATATCTCCTTCCTCTGCTTGAAGATGAATTTGAAGAGCTTGTTTCACTGCTGCTTCTACATAATCCTCAACAACATTACGTGAAAAAAATACCTCAACAGGAAATGTTCTGCCAGGAATGGTAAACACTGGTACTTCACCAAAGAATGTGGCAAATTTTTGTGAATCCATAGTTGCAGATGTAACAATCAACTTCAAATCATGTCTACGAGCCACAACTTCACGCAACAAACCAAACAATACATCTGTGCTTAGAGAACGTTCATGAGCCTCATCCATAATAATTGCACTGTAATTATCTAAATCACTCTCACGCAATGACTCTCTGAGCAAAATTCCATCAGTCATGTATTTTATGATTGTCTTTTCACTTGTACAATCTTCAAAACGAATGGCATAACCAACTTCTTCTCCAAGGTGTGTACCCATTTCATCAGACACTCGCTTGGCTACTGACATTGCAGCCACACGCCTTGGCTGTGTACATCCAATCATGCCAAGTGTACTGTAACCATCCTCATGAAGGTATTGAGTCAACTGAGTCGTCTTCCCACTTCCTGTTTCACCAACAATGATAACAACTGAGTTCTCTCTAATAATTCGGAGTAGTTCTTCCCTTACTGCAAAGACTGGGAGAAACTGTCGCTGCTCTTTGATGGACTTCTTTTTGGCAAAGTCACTAGATGCTTCATTTGAGTTTTTCATGTGTTCTGCAAATTTCTGATCAGCTTTGTAATCAGTTTCTCCTTCTTCAATCTTTCTGTCATCTCTTTCATCTTCTTTTTTGACACCAATAAGATTTCCCAGCTGTGTACCCGCAAGTTCCCATTCTTTTTTAGCAGCTTTCCGACGTTCGCGTTGCTCTCTCCTGCTCTTGACAGCAGCAGAACCTTTCCTGGACACCTGTGCCATATCTGATGTAGAATCTTTAACTGGAATCACAGGCTCTGGTTGCTTAGTGAAAACTATACGTCCATCCAAGAATGGGGGCACAATGTTGTGCACCAAAATATGGACCCTGTTGGTAAATTCCTCCTCGAAATCCTCATCATAATCTATCTTTTGTACAACACCACTGGTCAACATCCTGTTTGTCTCCCACAATTCATTATCCTTATGAATTTGCCTCTGCTTTGCACTCATCTTTTTCTTGTTCTTTTCCAGTTTCTCATTTTTCTTCCTCTCATATTCCTGGGATACATCAGCAAATGGGTTATTTGTGTCATCATAACCTTGATCCATGTCATACCACTGTCTATCTAATCGTTTCTCTTCTTCTTCCCATCTCTCTCTCTCTTCTTCATCATCAAATTCTCTGTTCACCTTCCCATCTCTGTCACTCATCCAAGAATTGTACTTGTATGATGGTGTTGGAAGTGGAGTCTTATCACTGTCATGGAAGTCCTTCCTGCTGGGGGAATTTCTCTCTCGCATCGAGTGGCTTCCACTGCGGAAAGACCAGTCATTGTCTCTGGATCGATGTTGGGAAGAGGGAGTAGGAAGGTCCCAGGAAGAGGTCTTTGAAGGAGTAATGGAGTTATCTTCATCATCCCATGAAGAATGGGAAGGTGTATCTTTCACACCTGGAATCCTTGGTGTTTCTGGGGCATCAGAGAACCTTGGTGTCCTATTGGACCTCTCAGACCAGTCACCCATTCCTGATCTCTCAGAATAACCTGATCTTTCTGAACCATTTCCATAATCTCCTCTTCTCTCACTCCTGTCTCCTCGCTTACTTCGATCTTTGTAATATCTTTCACTTCTATCACCATATCTTTCACTTCTATCACCATATCTTTCACTTTTATCACCATATCTTTCCCTTCTTCCATCTCTGTAATAACTGTCTCTTCTATCTCTATCAAATTCTCTTTTTCTACTGTCCCTATATTTATCCCGGTCATCTCTGTCTCTATCTCTGTCGTTATCTCTTTCTTTTCTGTCTTTGGATGATGCACTGACATACCTGTCTTTGTGCTTTTTCTGTTTTTCCGTGAGTCGGTCTCTAACTTCACGGTTGACACCCCCAGTGTATGTCGGTGTCTCATCATACCTCGACCTGTACTCCCTTTGCTTTCCCTTGTCCTCTTTTCTTGACTCCTTTCCATGCTCCTCATCGCTGTCACTGCCATCATCACTGTCACTGGATGAATCCCTCTTCACCTTCCTCCGGCTACTCTCCTTGTCATTATCCTCTCGGATCTTCCTCTTCAGGGCAGCCAGTTTGTCCAGGCCAAGGATCGAGCCCCTGACAGGAGCACCTGGCTTTTTGAACACCGAGTCATTATCTTCTTCCTTCTTCACCTTCCTTACGATGAGGCCTCCAACACCTCCCGAGGAACCTTCCAGGATGTGTGACATCTCACCTGGGAAGTAAAACAGTATGAGATTAAACAAAAGCATAAAAGCCATCAGAGAGAGAGAGTAGAGAGAGAGAGAGAGAGAGAGAGAGAGAGAGAGAGAGAGAGAGAGAGAGAGAGAGAGAGAGAGGGAGAGAGAGAGAGAGAGAGAGAGAGAGAGAGAGAGAGAAGGAGAGAGAGGAGAGAGAGAGAGGAGGAGAGGAGAGAGAGAAGAGAGGAGAGAGGAGAGGGGAGAGAGAGGAGAGAGAGAGGAGAGAGAGAGAGAGAGAGAGAGAGAAGAGAGAGAAAGAGAGAGAGAGAGAGGGGGAGAGAGAGAGAGAGAGAGAGAAAGAGGAGAGAGAGAGAAGAGAGGAGAGAGAGAAGAGAGAGAGAGAGAGAGAGAGAGAGTAGAGAGAGAAGAGAGAGAGAGAGAGAGAGAGAGTAGAGGAGAGAGAGAGAGTAGAGAGAGCGAGAGAGAGGAGGAGGGAGAGAGGAGAGAGGGGAGATTTAGGGGGGAGAGAGGGAGGAGGAGGGGGAAGGGGAGAGAGAGAGAAATTTTAAGGGGGGGGAGAGAGGAGAGAGGGGAAAGGGGAGAGAGAGAGAGTAAAGAGAGAAGGAGGAGGGAAAAGGAGAGAGTAGAGGAAGGAGAGAGAGGGGAGAGAGGGGAAGAGAGAAGGGAGAGGAGAGAGGGGGGGGGAACGAGAGAAGGAAGAGGGAAGGAGGGAAGAAAAAGAGGGGGTAGAGAAGAGAGAAGATGATAGGGGCGTTAAAGCGAGAATTAGGGGGTTAGAGAAGTAGAAGTAATAGAATAGAGAGAGGGAAAATTAAAAGGTAGGAGAGAGAGATAGAGGAGAGTTAAAGAGGGAAAGAGGCGGAGAGGGAGGGGGAAAGGAGAGAGAGAGGTGAGGGGGAGAAAAGGGATGAGATGAAAGGGTTGCGAGGAGGAAGAGGGAAGAGAGGAGAGAGATAATATATAATAATAATATAATCATAATAATAAAATAATAAAATAATAATAATAATAATAAAATAAAATAGCAATACAGTAACAATAACAAAAACAACAACAACATGATAATAACAACAACATCAATAATAATAATAATCAATATTATAATTTTATCATTATGATTTCTGTGTGTAATACTAATTATCATTATTACTATTAAACCAATCATCATCATCATCATAATAATATTACTGCTGCTGCTGCACTACTACTATTAAATTTGCTAAGCATTCCATATGTTGTATGCTGTTGGTGAACTTACAAAAGAAGGTAAAATGATGGGAAAAAAAAACAAGTAGGAGAAGGATGAGCAAGAGAAGAAAGAGAAAGAGAAAGAAAGAAGATGAAGGATCAGAAGAATTCACACAGAAGGAAAGGGATAAAATCATAAACTATGCTTCTTTAACAGGTCCAGGTGGCTGGGACATGGCAACTAAGAGTTTTTCTTCTTCTTTTTCTTTACTCAATAATAAAATCTACAAAAATGGAACTAAACTTGACTAAAAATATTCATAATATTATAAGCCCTAGTAAAACAGACACAAGTTTAATATTAAAGGTATCTTCTTTATTTTTTTTTATGATATATCTTTCTACATCATATTCAGCTTCCAAGAATGCACTCTTTAAATTTTTAGGTTTAAAGACTGCCAGAATATATGTGGAAGTTTGTCAACCTTGGCCAGAATGCTTGAGATTGTCCCCATTAGGTTGGATTTGAGCTTATAGGGCTTCAATCACCCATCACAGAATGATTCAGGTGGACACAACAATTCAGTTGCAAAATGTAATCCAAAGGAAAATTCTATAATAACTATTGCTTTATAATGACTCCTGCCATCAAAAACTAATGTGGACCTAGCTTTAATTTTGCCATCTAAGAATCTTCCCATGAGTCATATTTTGCATATATATATATTCAGACTTCCCGGTATTTTCTAGAATCAACCTGCATCTTAAAAATTTGGCAACAATGAATCCCTCACGTCTAGTGGATTCAGTTAACCCAAAGCAACAACAACAATACTAAACCTGTTAATAGCTATATTTTCCTTGCTGCCCTAAGATTCTCCTTAAGGACAGCTGATGTATCTTCAACCCCCCACATGTAATGCAAAGTCTCCACCAAATTTGACCAGCAAGATAGAAACCAGACTTGTCAGTGTAACATGTCTTACAAGTGTTATCACAACTAAGCTGAAGCAGAGGCTCCATAAAGTAGATGTCCCTCTCCACACACTTGGTTCTGAGTTTCCAAATAGTTGCACTTTTAATTAACTCGGATCTAAATGCTTTACTGCCCACACGTAGCCCAAAATACAGGCATTAGGTTTACTTAAGCAGACACTTTCACAGGTGTGTGGCATGTAGGCCAACTGCACATAAACACTCAAAGCGGTGACATGACTCCATGCCTTCTACCCTTTACTATGATATTTTCTCTTTTTCTGTATAAGCATTTTTAATAGTGTCTATATCTGACATTTAACTGGTTTCATCCAGAAGATAATTGACTTTTCCTTGCACAGATTCCAGAATCTCTGTAGGTAGTCCGTAACACAGTGCAATAAGAATAACAATAAGCAACATTCTGATATTTGTGTCATAAAAAGAAAAAAAAAAGAAAAAAAAATCATATTCCATTTTCCGTGATACAGCCTGCACCGCAGGTCACAGTGGGCAGAATAGGATCCTGAGCATGGAAATAGTGTCCTTCTTGGAGCTGGCATTCTTCCAGTCATGGGTCACAAATGGGACATTCCACACTCATTTATTGATGGAAATAACGCAAAAGCCCCTTCCTAAATGCCCACAGAGTCTAATCCCCCTCCAAGATTTCGTGCACTCCTGGCGAGTCACTCCTGTCAACCTGGCCTTCAGTTGAGATTCCCACGAGGGCAAGTTCCTGTCATTCTAGCCCTCTTAGGCAAATTTTCCTGATGTGATGGTCACTTTATACAGATTGTAGGGGTACTGCTGACTACTACAGCTATATCTAATCAGCAGACACTGATTGAAGTCTACTGACACTAAAGGTGACTTTAGAAATTTACACTGTGAGAATATGTGCATTAAAGGTTTTTTGGTCTTCCTGAAACTGCATAAGCCATTGTAATGAGTCAACTACATACATCGCGAACTTTATGCTATAATTCCCAAACACCTATACCATACCTATTTAACTTTTTCGTGCTCGTCAATTTGTTGATTTCCTGATTACCGTGGATATACAAGTTTCAGAATGATTTTTTTTTTTACCTTGTTTCGTCAATAGATGCTAAAGAACCTACACACACACAAGACAAAATACAGACCTTCTGCTTTAATTGTAAGCGTTTTTAAATTCCAATGAATACGGCGAACTTCAGTATTTTTGTTGTTTGCTGAATATGAATAACTTGCTCAGTACTTTGGACTCCCGTGATTTCTTCAACTCTGCAATGAGTTTGTCCTTGTTTCCATATTCTGCAATGACACTCCTACCCAGGAACAGTGTTCTTTTCCTATCACTTGCTTATTTTGCAACTAAAGAAATGACAGCTTTGTTTTGAGATCATGCAACTTAAGAAAACGTTTCACATTTTTGCTGCTCATTTGTTTCGCTCGGATGTAAATAAAACCCGGCGAGGGAAACGAGAGCAAAGTTTTAGTGATAATGCTGTAACTATATATTAATGAAAGTGATTACGATTATTATCATGATAACTACGATAATGAAAATTATAATAATAACAAAATATCAGCAGTAATGATAATGATGACAGTAATAAAAATAATACTGTTGATAATAATGTCAACGGCCAGACTTATGATAGTAGCGTAGAATGGTATTATATGGCTAATCCTGACATAGTAAGACCCCTATACACCATAGAATTGGGTTTTCTAATGGTTGTATGGTAGATGGAATGGTAGTTCAGGGGAACTCCACATTCCATTGAAACTACAGAGTGTGATGTTTATCCTATGGTGTGGATAAGCCTTTATGGTTTTGCAGGGCACTATAGACACTTTGTCTCGGGGACATAGGGGTGATAATCTGTAGGCCTTGTAAACAAGGGCACCATTGTGCTCTGGGCTGGGTCAGGACAGTCAGGAGAGGCCAGGGCGCTGTCGTGGCACTTGTGCCACAGTTCAGTACTACCTGTCGTCGAACATGGACGTTCGCGAGGGTTTATCTTGGGTATATTACCGAAATTCCGGTTAAAATCGTACTGAATTCCGTGTGACCATACGAAGTAGACGAGACATGGGTCTACGCTCTTCGTATTCTCTAAGGGGAGAAATTGGACTCGTCAGGAGACGAGAGAACTCACTTGTATAAGTAAGTACACTATTAAATGTACAAAGTTATTTCATGTGTTTATAATAACCAATTTAGATAATACTGAAATAAGTGAAATATTCAAAAAGGGAAGTCACACGTAAAATTGGACGTATTATTCTTATAACAAGCACTGAGCCCGCTCCGGGGAGAGTGGATTAAAAATCTATTATCCAGTGCCCTGTACGCAGGAATATATTTGGGTTATATTCCACTTATTACCCACCTTACTCCAGGGAGTGTCAGGGGTGGTAAGAGAAGTATAACCTCAAATAGAGCACTAGGTAACAGTTGGTGGCAGCTATTGGGATAAATATAGTGTTTAATAAGATATAATACATTTTTTTAAAAGCAATCTTTCTCATAAGAGCAGCTCTGTAGACGACGAACACCAAAGGAAGAGTGTGTGTTCATATGTGCGTGAGTACGTGGCGTCACGAGAGCGAGCGAGAGCGTGATTGGACGCCAGAGCATGGTATGAGTCCGTGAGAGGAAAGAGTGAGGCTCATTGGCTCAAGTGAGAAAGAGGAAAGAAAACGGGGTGTGAGTGGCGCAAACGCGTGAGGGAAGCGTGACGTCACATAAAGGGGAGGAGTTTATCAGAGAGCGGTGACAGTGGAGTAAGGATCAGCGCGGATCGAGCCTCCGCTGTAATGAGTCATAGTAAAGTTATGCTGCTGGAGCGCATGAATGCATGAACCAATAAAATATTTCTTTTTGATATATATACCTGAAAGTAATTTTTGATTGAATATACATAAGTAATTAATGCATGCAACTTGATATAATTTTAAGCGGTTATATATAAATCATTGGTCTTTAATAAATTTCTTGCAGGTGCAAGTGTTGAAAGTGTTTTATAGGGTAAAAGTGTTAGAAGTGTCTTACTAACATATCACAACAAAACTTACCGACCATTCCAGGATATATTTATTTCTTTATTATTAATTTTGGAATTTGTGTTCCCTCAAAGTGAAAGTGTTGTGCACTGGCAAATATTAAGTAACTAAGTAGTACCTGTGTTCAGTGACTTTGAAAAAAAAGACAATAAAACGCAAGAGAGTTGCGAGAGCCGTTGGCTTGACTCTACTTGTTGTTTTAAGTGGGAATTTGCAAGTAGGCTGCGAGGGCCGTGTGCCTGGCTGACGCTTGCGATTCCAGGAAGTGATAATACTCAAAACATAAAAGGGATACGGATCCCTAGGACACTGAAAATTTATGCAGTACTACCAGGTAGTGTGAGTGTGCGTGCAAGAGGGAAACAAAAACCGAAGGTATACAGCTGCGACGGGCAGTGGCGAATTACCAAGAGTCTCGGACGTGGGCAGAGACGGTTGACGAAATGGAACAGGAAATTGAAGATCTGAGGAGAGAGGTGGAACTGCTGAGAGCTGAGCGAGCTGATCAGCGAGAAGCGGCTCGACTTGCGGTGCCAGATTCCGTGGAAGGTGCCGTAAGGGCGACACCAGTGGAAATGGTGCAGAGAAATCGCTGTGTCCCTATGTTCAAAGGAAAGGAAGATGAACTGACAGGAGGTGAATGGATCACCCGTGTTGAGTCCGAAATAGAACGGACCGCAATCCAGGGAGATGCCGCGAAGGTAAACTTTGCAGTCAGTTACATCCATCCCGACCAGGGGAGGGTAAAGAAGATTGCCCAAATGATGACCTCTGAATATATCTCGTGGGAGGAGTTCAAGAAAAGAGGACTACCAGCAGGCGGGAGAACCAAGATTGGCCAAGGGGTTCAACATTCACGTACGTCGAAGTCGACAGGAGCCAGACCCAAGAACCCCGCAAAGCTTAAATGTTTCCTCTGTGAAGAGGAGGGACATATGGTCATAAACGATTAAGTTGATCATGAATTACCCTTAGATCTCTGGGCAAGATGGGTTCCATTCTACCTTGTAATACCTTACCATATACCGAGAAATTTGCGTGAACTCTATCACCCATTCTATTTTGTATTCTTCTGGAATAACCTTATTTTCCCTGGGAAGCCTTTCCCATTTATATGTACACGACTCAGTCAAACTGATCGGTGATGTTAAAGCTCTGGGGCACAACATAAATTCCCTTGACTTCATGCACCCTTCCAGCATTCCATTGCTAAACCCTATAACTTTAGAGTCAGTTTGAGCTATGTGATTTGGTAAATCCTTTAATGCAAGTAATCTTTTACCTCTTAGTAAGTTGATACTACCTCAGTCAACTCCCATTTGACTGGTTGGGGAATATTGAGTGTTATAGTGAAGATAAATATATCACTACATCTAACCAATTCCATTTTGGCAAAACCCTTAATTACACTTCCAAAAGATGCTTCAGCTAAACGCACTCGAGCTTCTCCTTGAGCCGAAACGTTTTCCTTTCCCTCAACAACGGTAGATACCACTTCTAGCGCCATCTTGAGTCGTTCCAGAGTCTCAGTAGCTGGTTATAGATCCTGATTTTGCACAACATTCCTGTGGATGTTCTCGGTGAGAACTTCCTCCTCTCTTCTAATTAGGGCTGCACCCAGCCGAAGAAGAGGTGGAATGCCCTCTGCCTGACAAACCGTCCACAGGCAAGCCTCCAGGATCAGCATGCACATCCCTCCCAAACATGGCTCAATATCTGCAAAAAGTACAAAACTTAATTCCATGTGGGTGACCACCACGTCCTCCGATAACATATGTTTATATAATATAAGTGTTGGTTGTGTGGTGTGGTCATGTGTGATCATGCATATATATTTATGTAGTTAGTCCAATTATGGTCCCTCATGCAACCGTGCATAATACCCTGGCCCATACCGCGTACGTCCACTAGTACGTCTCTCATGCGTAGGTTCCCTACCCGCATGCTCAGGACTAACATTCCTCCCAGGAGTTTCATTCATTCCTTCATTCGATTTGCTCTCACCCTCAGCATTACTTGCAGAAGCATTGTGGGAATCTGTATTGTTTGGGTTATCCATTCTGACATTACAAAGATCACTGGCAACTCTTGAAAAAGGTTCATTATTTGAATCCCGCTCTCCACTTACATCCGGTCCCTCATCCTCTTCCCTTGAAGTTTGAGCTTCCGTTGCATGTGCCAGTTCAGACCCCACGCCCACTGGTTTGGGACAATCCACAAGGTACTCCATTTCCCTGTCTTCTTCTTCCTCCTGAGTGCCTTCAGGGATGATTGACTCCTCTCCTGGTCCCATCCCTGGATAAGGTTTCCTAGCTCCCGGTGCTAGTGCTCTAGGTATGGTCGCTTCCAAAGCCACCTTCATGTTTTCCAAATGGACTTCTCTAAACCCCCTGGTTTGTAAATCCCTTAATTGGTAAACATATGGTTTCACCTCCTTGACAACCCTATATGGTCCTTCCCATTTGGGTGATAGTTTAGAGTCCCCTTTCTTTCTAATGGCCTTCACAAAGACTCTTGTACCTTCCCGCAAAGAAGTATCTTTTGACTTCTTCATTCGGGTTTTACATTGTCTATCTGCTGCCCTTAACAGATTATCTCTTACGTATTCATAGACTTCCTGAGATCTTTGGGTTTGTGTGGCCACACAGTCTTCATTTGGTAGTCTATAACTTGTGGTGGGTCTTGTCCACCATTCCGCTGGTGTTTTAGCATCCCTGCCAAACATCACATACTATGGCGTATCTCCAATAGCACTATGATAGGCTGCATTCAAAGCCAACTGTGCTTCAGCTAAATACTGGTCCCAGTAATGTTCCTTTCCATCTACTAGACCACGTAAAATGCTTAATACTTGCTGATTAGTCCTCTCACAGAGTCCATTTGACGCAGGGTGATATGCTACAATCTGATGATGATCAAACCCTAACGTCTTTGCCATACACCTTAAAAACTTAATCCTGAATTCCCTTCCTTGGTCCGTTAATACCATCTTCGGGACTCCATATTGCAGGAATATTCCATAAATACTCTTAGCTACTGCTTCTGCGGTTTTATCCGGGAGTGCTTCCACTACCGCAAATCTGGTGAGGAAATCTGTAATCACCAATATGTACTTATTTCCCGCTTCTGTAAGGGGAAATGGTCCCATCAGGTCCATAGCTAGAGTTTGAAAAGGTTCCTCTGGTACTGGATATCTTCGCAAAGGAGTTAAGGGATGACCTCGACCCTTAAACCTTTGGCACGTAAGACATTGTTGACAATACCTACTAATGTCTTTATCCATTCCACGCCAAGTGAATAACCTTTTTGCATGGAACTTGGTTCTTTCTTCGGCCCCATGGCCTCCCAATGGTGCTAAATGGACTAATGCTAGAGCTTTGGAAACTAAGCTCCTTGGCACGCAAAGCACCTCCTCGACTTTCCTCATCGAATTCCGGTGTTGAATCTGTTTGTAAAGTAACTTTTGGTCCATAAAGAAGTCCTTTACCTCCAAATTCGGATCCACCTTCTTCCGATTGATTTCAGTCACATCCTTGAGATACCGGATGACAGGTCCATATAGAGGATCTTCCCTTTGCTCTCTGATCATCTCTTCCAATGACCAAGGCAGCCCATCTTCCTCCTCGTCCTGTTCCTCTTCAGGCATCTCTCCTGATGGATCGACTGCCAAAATACAGACAATTTGACAGTCCTCTGCTTCGTTGATGATCATTTGTGATGTACATTCCACTTCCTCGGCCTCTATTCCCTCAGGAACTTTAATCCTGGATAGAGCATCTGCCGCGGCATTGAGTCTTCCTGGATGGTACATGATTTTTGCTCCGAAGGATTGAGCAGTTAGAGCCCATCTTGTAACTCTCGCATTACCATCCTTTGCCTTGTGGAACAACCAGTGAAGTGATCTATTGTCAGACAGAACCACTACTTCCAATCCCCAAACCAAGGGTTTAAACTTTTTTAAGGCTTCTATTATGGCTAGGGCCTCTTTTTCCATTGTAGTATATCTACTCTCAGCTGCCTTCAGTTGTCGGCTGTAGTATGCAACAGGGCAAAAATGGCCCTCATACCTTTGCGCAAGCAGTGCACCAATAGCTCCTTGGCTGGCATCTGTGCTCAGGTACCAAGTTTTCCTGAAATCAGATGCTTTAAGTACTGGTTCCGTTACCAAGTTCTCCCTGAGAACGTTGAATGCGTTTTCCTGTTCATCTCCCCAGACGAAAGGATTTTTCTCCGAAGTTAACTTCGTCAGAGCATTGGCTTTCTTGGCGTATCCATCGACAAATCTTCGATAATAGCCACTTAACCCTAAGAATCTCCGTACCTCTTTACGATTCCTGGGTTTTGGGAAATTACGTACTGCCGCTAACTTGTCTAGCGCAGGCTTCACATTCCCCTGTCCCACTCTATGTCCAAGAAGATTAACTTCCTTCTGGAATAGGTGTGATTTCTCAGGACTGGCCTTCAGTCCAGCTTGTATCAGTCTCTGTAAAGCTTCTGCCAATATAGATAAGTGAGCTTCAATATCATCACTATATATTGCAATATCATCCAAAAATAGTTGCAATCCTTTCCCAACCTGACCACTGAACACTCTGTTCATTAGTCTCTGAAATGTCCTTGGGGCATTGGACAATATTGCCAAAAGGCATAACATTATACTCCCTAGGTGCGTAGAGAATGCGGATTTCTCCTTAGAATCCTTGTCTAGTGGCACCTGATGATATCCACTCCTCAAATCTAGTGAGGAGGTATATGTCATCCGATACTACTCCGTAAGTTCTGAGAGCTTCTGGGTAAGACCGATTGGTGGTTTTCTCCTGAAGTCATAGGTCACCCGAGGACGTGTGATTTCAGAGGGGGAGCATGTCAACGGCCAGACTTATGGTAGTAGCGTAGAATGGTATTATATGGCTAATCCTGACATAGTAAGACCCCTATACACCATAGAATTGGATTTTCTAATGGTTGTATGGTAGATGGAATGGTAGTTCAGGGGAACTCCACATTCCATTGAAGCTACAGAGTGTGATGTTTATCCTATGGTGTGGATAAGCCTTTATGGTTTTGCAGGGCACTATAGACACTTTGTCTCGGGGACATAGGGGTGATAATCTGTAGGCCTTGTAAACAAGGGCACCATTGTGCTCTGGGCTGGGTCAGGACAGTCAGGAGAGGCCAGGGCGCTGTCGTGGCACTTGTGCCACAGTTCAGTACTACCTGTCGTCGAACATGGACGTTCGCGAGGGTTTATCTTGGGTATATTACCGAAATTCCGGTTAAAATCGTACTGAATTCCGTGTGACCATACGAAGTAGACGAGACATGGGTCTACGCTCTTCGTATTCTCTAAGGGGAGAAATTGGACTCGTCAGGAGACGAGAGAACTCACTTGTATAAGTAAGTACACTATTAAATGTACAAAGTTATTTCATGTGTTTATAATAACCAATTTAGATAATACTGAAATAAGTGAAATATACAAAAAGGGAAGTCACACGTAAAATTGGACGTATTATTCTTATAACAAGCACTGAGCCCGCTCCGGGGAGAGTGGATTAAAAATCTATTATCCAGTGCCCTGTACGCAGGAATATATTTGGGTTATATTCCACTTATTACCCACCTTACTCCAGGGAGTGTCAGGGGTGGTAAGAGAAGTATAACCTCAAATAGAGCACTAGGTAACAATAATAATAACAATAATAATAATAATAATAATAATAACAATAATAATTATAACAACAATAATGATAATAATAATAATGATTATTATGATACTACTAATAATAATTATGATAATAATGATGATGATGATGATGATGATGATAATAATAATAATAATAATAATAATGAAAATATAATAGAAATGATGGTAGTAATAATGAAAACGATCATGAAAGTAATTGATAATGTGAATAATAAAATGTGAATAAAAATAAATAATAATGAAAACAATGATGATAATAGTAATAACAACAATAATGATAACAACAACAACAACAACAATAATAATAATAGTAATAATAATAATAAAAATAATAATAACAATAATAATAATAATAATAAAATAATAATGATAATAATAATAATAATAATAATAATAATGATAATAATGATAATAATAATAATAATAATAATAATAATAATAATGATAATAATAATAATAATAATAATAATTATTATTACTATAAGGATAGTAATGATTATAATAAAAAATAATAATAATGATAATAACAATAATAATAGTAATAATAATAATGATAATAATAATAATAATAATAATAATAATAATAATATAATAATAATAATAATAATATAATGATAATAATAACAGTAATAATGATGATGATGATAATAATAATAATGATAATAATAACAGGAATAACAATAATGATAATAGTAAAAACAACAACAGCAATCATAAAAATAATAACGATAATAAGGATGATAATAACAATAATGATAATTATAATATTGATAATAATAGTCATGATAATGATAATGATGGTGATAATAATAATGATAATAAAGATAATAATAACAGTAAAACAATTATGATAATAGTAACAAAAACAACAATAATGATAATAATAATAATAATAATAATAATAATAATAGCAATGATAGTAATAGTAATGACAATGATAATGACAAATGATAAACAACAATCAGTAAAATAATAGTAAAGAGATAATTAATGTATTAATATTGATAATTGGTACATGATAATGATAATGATAGTATAATAAATATGAAATTAATAAGACAATTAGTATAGTAAATAATGATAATGATAATGATAATAAAATAATGATAACAATAATAATAATCAATTAGTAAAAATAATACATGATAATAATAATATAATGATAATGAAAATAATAATATAATGATAATGAAAATAATAATGATAATAGGAATAGTTTTTTTTATAATAACGATAACAAGAGTAAATATTAACTTATGAAAACAATATAATTAATAATAATATATGATAATAATAATAATATAATGTAATATATATAATATTTATAATATTAACAAGTAATATATTTAGCACATATAAATAAGGATGATATGATAATAATAGTAATAATAATAATAATAATAATAATAATAATAATAATAATGAAAATGATATTAACAATAATGGTCATGATTATGATGATAATCATGATAATGATCATAATAACTACAATAACAATGATAATAGCAACGATGATGATAATAATAATAAAAACAAAGGCACAGCATGGAAATATTTATAGATAAAAATGCCCATTATGAAGTACGCTTTTAACCCATGGGTAGGATGATATCGTGCATACAGAAAAGAATGTTTTGATCACTGAAAAAAGGAAGTAATTTCATTATCCTTCAGCCTTCTGACTCAGGCTGTGGTTCATGTTTCAATTGCAAACTGGACACCCTTGCTGTGAATGGTGTACAGGTCCTTAATGTTTTTTTGGAACTAAACCACAGGTTACATTGTAAGAGTGACTAGAGTTTTCATAGATCAAGAAAGTGTTTCATTTATTAACATGGCGTTCACTTTATGTCAGGCATGCGCGATACTGTTATGAGTATAACAGTTTAAGTATAACAAAGGGTGTCAGTCTGTATGTTTCTTATACTATGAACCTCTCTTTCTCTCTCTCTCTCTCTCTCTCTCTCTCTCTCACACACACACACACACACACACACCTCACTCATTCTTTCTCTCTCTCTCTCTCCCCCCCCCCCCCTCTCTCTCTCTCTCTCTCTCTCTCTCTCTCTCTCTCCTCTCCTCTCTCTCTTCTCTCTCTTTCTATCTATCTATCTCTCTCTCTATCTATCTATCAACCCATCTATCTGCTTATGTTTTTTTTCTGCTTCATGGATAAGCTATTATCAGGAACTAAAATGTCTCTTAGGCTTGTTCAGATTTTAATGTGTTACAAATTTGTTATACAGAGTAAGGCTAGAAGCACATTTTTTTAATGCATTGATTTTTGTTTAGCTCTAGGAAAGTATGTGTATAACCTTTCTGAAATTCTTGCAGGGTTAAAGTAAAATCAGAATGCAGAAACAAATGGGAAGCAAATCATGGCGTTTCACTCTGTAGGCTAATTTTAAAAACTCGGCCAGTTTCAGGTAAACGCCCAATAAATCTGGTATTTTTGGATCTAGTCATGTAACTGTTCAGGAACTAGGCGTTGTATCTGTGCTGGTAACTGGAAGGGAACCAGGGCTGGAACCTGATAAGGAACCTGTATAGGAACCTGATAAGGCATCTGTATTGGGACCTGGTAAGGAACCTGCCCAGGAATCTGATAAGGAACCTGAGGAGGAATCTGATAAAACATCTGACTTGGGACTTGATACGGCATCTGTGCTGGAACCTGATAAGGGGCTTGGGCTGGAACCTGATAATGGACTTGGGCTGGTACTTGAGGTGGAAACAGAGAAGGAGGTTGTGGCTGGTGTGGGCTCTGGTACGTTTCTTGGAACACTTCCTTTCCTTGAACGGCCTGTGCACCGTCTACACCCGATGGTTGGAATAAGTCTCCATCCTGGTTACCCTGAGAATGTTCATTTGGATCTTTGTAACTCGCTTGTTCATCAGCTTTCTGGTAATCTTCTGACTGCTCATTTGGTTGCTGTGATTGTTCAGCTATATCCTGATAGTCCGGTCCATCTGGTTCTAGTAGTCCTGTATTTTTTGCTGGTCCCTGGTAGTCCTGTAATTGTTCAGCCGGTTCCTGGTAATCCTGTGATTGTTCAGCTGGTTCCTGGTAATCCTGTGATTGTTCAGCAGGTTCCTGGTAATCCTGTGATTGTTCAGCAGGTTCCTGGTAATCCTGTGATTG
>NC_051389.1:26884126-26891626 GCF_015228065.2 Penaeus monodon
TTTCCCACAATCAATTTTTTCTTTGTTTTGAAAAATTATGTCACACTATAAAGAACTGTGAGATTTATAAAGAAAGATGGAATCATATCACCAACAACATTTCTACTGTGGCACACGACACTTATAAGAAATTCAAACATCATATCAAGAGCAACCATGATCCACACCCCTACCTTACACCCTTAAAAAAAAAAAAATTAAAAGATGATAAAAACATCATCATCACCAAACCAGATAAGGGTCGTGGAGTTGTTATCCTAAACAAAGATGACTACCACAATAAGCTTAAAACAATAGTTAATGACACCTCCAAATTTAAACCAATTATGTCTGACACTGCTACTCATCTACTGAAATTAGAAGACAAATTAAACAGACTTTTGCGCTCGATAAGAACATCTATCGGTGAAATCACTTACAACCTTTTAACGACATCTGGCTCCAAACCTGGTTTTTTTATATGGCCTTCCCAAAATTCATAAAATTGGTCAACCACTACGCCCCATAATTTCTGCTATTGGAACCTTCAATTATAATGTCGCTAAATTCTTAGTTAAGATCATCACCCCATTAACCACAAATGAATATACTATAGAAAACTCTTTCTCGTTTATCAAAGAAATCAGTGCCCTTAAACCACTACGACCTGTCACTATGGCAAGTTTTGACATAGAATCATTATTTACTAATGTTCCTCTCAAAGAAACCACTGACATAATTATAAACAAAACTGCCTCATCACTCTTAAACTTGTACGGTCTGAATAAGACAATTTACAAGAAACTATTGGATATAGCTGCTCACAATTCGGTGTTTACCTTTAATGGCTCAATTTACACGCAAATAGACGGTGTAGCAATGGGATCACCACTTGGCCCTTGTTATGCCTATACATTCCTTTGCCACCATGAACAAGCTTGGTTAAGTAATTGTCCTGCTAATTTCAAACCTATATTTTATCGTCGTTACATGGATGATACTTTCTTACTTTTTAACGACCCATCTCACATTAACCCTTTCCTCTCATACTTGAATTCACAACACCCCAACATTAAATTCACTTGTGAAATTGAACAAAATAATAAAACTATCATTTCTTGATACTAGCATAAATTTCGAATAACTGTTTCTTCACCAGTACCTACAGGAAACCCACATTCACTGCCTCGGACTTCATTATCTCAGCTATATTCCTCACATTACAAGCTTAACAACATTTTTCCTACACTTATCAACCGGGCTTACAACATTTGTTCAACCTGGATTAGTTTTCATGAAGAAGCTTCATTCCTAAAGGAATATTTCGCTTCAAATGGGTACCTATCTTATCTATTTTACAAAGCACTACGCAATTTTCTGGGTCATAAATTCTACCTAAAACCAGCAACAACCATAGTCAACAAAGACATTAAATATATAAAACTTCCATATATGGGCAGTCTTAGTTTTGATCTCAGAAAATCACTAAACAAAATTCTCAGACAATGCTATCCTCAGATATGTTTTCGGTTTGTTTTTTACAATTCTAACACTATCGGAAATTTCTTAAAGAAAAAAGAAAAGTGTGACTCTGAACTTAGTTCGAATGTGGTTTACCTATTTACTTGTCCTAGCTGTCAGGCTAGGTACGTGGGATCAACCTCACGATGGCTCCGCCACCGCATTCTCGAACACAAAGGCAAGTCAATCAGGACTGGCCTACAGCTGAACAATCCATCCTACTCAGCAATCAGAGAGCACTCTCACCTCCACAATCACCCTTTTAGCAATACTGATTTCAAAATCTTGACCTCCACCTTAACAGATTTGAACCTGATCATAGCAGAATCACTCTACATCCTAACTATGAAGCCGCACTAAACAATAATTCCACTGCAACCACTCTGTTTACCATGTAAACTGCCAAACCACCCATTTTTGGTAGTACCTGTCACTTGCTACACTGCCTTTTTTGTCTGTGGCGATCTAATGATTTATTGTGTTGTTTTACTTGTATTATTATTATTTTGTATTAACTTATTTTCCTGTTTTATAGCACTGATGATGGAGATTGCATTCTCCGAAACGTTTGAAATTGAAAAAATGAAAGTTCTTCTCAGCCGTGTTGGTTTTCCTCTTCCTGATAAGAATTCGTTTCCACGGACTCTTCTATAACACTTTATATATATATATATATATATATATATATATAATATATATATATATATATATATATATATATATATATAATATACTCACCACACAAGTGTGTGTGTCTCTCTCTATCATTTCTCTATCTGTATATAGATTATTTATATATTTATCTTTCTATCTTTCTCTTTATATATACATATATTATATATATATAATATATATATATATATATATATATTATATATATTTATATATATATATATATATATATATATATATATATATATATATATAATAATTGCATGGTAGGAAAAAAATAATTAGATTTATTGATAAAGAGACAACAATTTCGATAGCACCTGGATTCCATCTTCAGGTCTGAAGATGAAATCCAGGTTAATTTCGAAACTGTCGTCTTATTATCAGTAAATTAATTTGTACACTGTGGATTTTTCTACCATAATATCAAACGGTTGAGTGTTTACATTCATTTATATACAATCATATTGTATATGTATATTCATATATATATACATATATCTTCATACACACACACACACACACACACACACACACACACACACACACACACACACACATATATATATATATATATATATATATATATATATATATATATATATATTTATGTATATATATATATATATAATATATGTATGTATGTATATATATATATATGTATATATATATATATATATATATGTATATATATATGTATATATATATATATATATATATATATATATATATATATATATATATATGCATATATCTATTTATCTATCAATCTATATATACATATATATGTATACATATGTATATATATATACATATATATTTATATATGTATATATATACAATATATAATATTTATATATATATGGAAATATATATATATATATATATATATATATATATATATATATATATATATATATATATGTATGTATATACATGCATAAAATGATGAATGAGAATGAATATCACAATACAAGAGATGTATTTGACCGGTTTCGATTATATCTTCGTCAGGAATACTACATAAGAGAAACTACAGAGCATACATATATCAGACATCAGCTGACGAAAACACCTGAAGTGATCTCCCACTCGTTATCCGCATAATTCCTGCCGCGATGTTGGATAATTTGAATCTTCCTATGCTGTGCTGACATTTTTCCTAGTCGCGATGTATGTAGCTTCCATCATTCCATTTTTTTGTTTGTCCAGTCATCCATGGATTACTTCTGCTTCCTTCCAATTCGGTAGATGTCCCGCTTCATGTACAGCTACACAGAAAACTTCTGTCGAATATGACGATTGATCCAACATTTTTTTTAAATGTATAAGAAATCTAATTGATTAGTGACAAACATATATACCATATTTCAAAGTACCTGCGAATATACAGCCTCTTAATTTGTGATTTACCAAAAGTAGTTGGATAATCAGGGGAACTAACAGTTTCCTAGCGTTAACAACTATATTTCAAAAAGTTTTGTTGTTTGTACCAGAATGTTAGGCATAATTTTCTAACGATAGTTTTCTGTGAAGCTGTACATGTACAACATGGCGTTGGAACTCCTGTGGTGACGGACGAATCCGTGGGAAGGGAAGTCGATAAAGGAAAAGTCTCCAGAACCCGGAAATGAATTCTTCAACAGCAAATCAGCAAATATAAATATACAAAATCTGAGATTACTTTTGTAAAAAGAAGTGAAAAGGAAACTAATAGATATGATATGGACTTGCATTATAAATAGCTGAGACCTCCAGTGTGTTCTCCAATCCTCGGTGCCAGCCGGTGTCATCTATTGTCAGCCACAGAGGGCAAGATGAAGCTTTGCTTGCTTTTGTTTATCTTCGTGTTGGTAGGCTGAAAGTTTTTTTTTCATGTGTTGCGAGAGGTTAACATTCTGGTTACGATTACAGTATAGTATTATTTTATTTCCATTCCATTATAAACCCTGTTTGATTGTGATTTCCGGGCTTTGGATAGTTCGTTTCGTTTGAGATTTGCGAAGTTCTGGCTTCGCAGGGGCCTTTCACTTATGGCCCGGCCCTTTGGTTAGTGTTCTGGACATTCAAACTGCTGTTCTATATATGGATCTGTGTATGGGTCCACCGCGAGAGTAAGACTTATGTTGTCCCAAGGTTTAGTACTGTCCGTCATTTGTCATTACTACCGTTACACACACACTCGCAACACACACATATATATACACATTCATATATATGTATATTATATATATACATATATATACATATATATTCATATATACATATATATACATATATATATTTATGTGTGTGTAAGTGTTTGTGTGTGTATATGGGTAAGTGTATATATAAACACATGTTCATACGATAATGGTGCTCGACTGCTGCCTTGTAGTTAAGTATGTGTATGGTCAAAGGCTAAGGGAGTTAACCCTATACAAAACAACCCACTGCCTTGTGGCTTCTAGATGGAGAGACTTCAGAAGTAAATCCTGAAGAAAAAATCCAGAGCTGGAGTCCCTAAGGCAGTTCGTTGTCCCTTGCGACCTCGTTCTGGCAACTCCTGCGACGCTGTAGTGACCAGCAAGGCTTGATTATAGTGTCGATCGACACTTATACCATGTACTAGTATCATTCATTTTACCGAGATGTGCCGACGGAGCGGGCCGAGCGGTAAGCACTCCCCCGAGGACACGGTGGATTTGGGATAGATATTGTTCATGAAATTTAAAAATACTATGTGTCTGGTAGCACTCATCATTATATAAACACATTTCGAATTCTTTTGGTTCCCTAATATTAAGTTATGTGCACACAACGGGGTTCACAAAACTGCACCGCGAAAATTTAAAACTTAACACTCCCCGTGTGGTTAATTGTTAATGGCTAAAAGCAAAATAAATGTGCTAGACATCTAAGGTCATATAGTACTATAAAAACGGTTAGTTAAAGGTAGTTGATTAATTAGTTGCTATGCGTCAACTTTCTAGATTAATATTGAAAAGGTTAAAGATGGGTAAAGGAGTTGATGAGTGAATGGGTTAAGGTAGGGTTAGGTAAGAGGATTAGATCAAATGAGGGATATGTATGCGAATATTGCAGTGTAGGAGAGCTATAGTTTAGTTGATCTATGAGTAATAACAGTTTTAGTCGCGAATTGGATGGGGAAGGAGCTAGGGGGTGAGATAAGGGATAAGAGGGGAAGGTGTTGTATCGGGAGGGGTATCAGGAGGTGGAGAATCTAGGGAAGGGCGTAGTTGTAACATAAGGGATTCACGTGTGTATCCAGGAAGGAGTGGAAGAGATAGAGGGGATGGAGAGAGGGTTAATGTACATGGAACTGGAGAAAGGGGGGAAAGGCTGTGTTGGGAGGAAATAGGAGGAAGGGGTGTAGGGGGAATATGAGTAGGAGGAAAATGGATATCGGCGTTTCTTTGATTGTGGAGGGAGCGGGAGTTGTGGAATTGAGGATGGATGAGGGGTTATGGTGTTAGTTTGGGACTCGAGTAGATAATTTTGAATATCTTCAAGAGTTTCCGTAAAGGATTTGGTTGGGGAGTTTTGGGAGACAAAGGTTTTCTTATGAGGGGGGAAGAGGAGACTGGTGTCTGAGGAATAGAGGCAGAGGTAGGTGGGGGTGAGTGTGTGGTAGGAGAAGGGGTGGAAAAATTTAGTCTACTGCGAGTAGTGTGGGGAGGGTGAGGGAATGTGCTGGGGCTGCCGTAGAAATTGGAGTGTCTGGAATTAGAAAGGCAAAAGAATTTGACTGGGGAAGGTAGGAGGTAGAAGTGGGGAGGTAAGATGTAGAAGGGATAGGTATAGGGGAGGGTGTAGGGACGTCTTGGGAGGGAGGGGGAGGGGCAGAGTGCGCAACATTGCTGGAGTAGGGAGTAAGAGAAAAACCTCGTCGACGTGCTTCCTGTCTGGCTTCACATAGAGTGAGTCCAAGTCTGAATCTAAGAGTTGTCACCTCAGATTCAAATTTGTAGGTGGAGTAACACCTATGCAATACATTATGGGGGCCGCCACAGTTGGCATATGAGCGTGACTGTGCAGGCAGTTTGATCGAGTATGACCAGGTTGGGCACATAGAGAGCATCTGGCTGTGGAACGGCAATGTTTGGCACAATGTCCTAAACGCCACCAATTTTGGGCACTGACAGGGAGGTTGATATGGTTGAACAGGGAGGGATTCTCCATCATTGTAAACATTAAAGGAAAGGTCATGTCTACGGAAAGTAATTTTGGCAATGTTAGTGGGGTTTTTACAATGACATCTGGGAGGAATGGAGTAGCACTATACTGATATCGCACAATAGTCCGTGAGGCCGGCAAGTAAGTCTTCTCTACAGTCTGACCAATTTTGTTAAAGATAGGGAAGTTTGCTGGGGAGATGGAGATAGTTCCGGTGCAAGTATTGAGGGTTAGGTGTGGTTCTGTAGGAATGGGGTTACCAGAGAGATCAGTTAGAGTTGATAATGTTATAGCTTGGTTTTAAGATGTTTCTGTGACAAGACGGGAACGATCGGGTCGGCTACGGAAAGAGCTATGGGAGAGATCACGAAAAATCGGTCCCATTTGACTGGGCTAAATAGAGTATTTAAGATATTTGAAGAGATGGGGGTAGTAGAAGGATGGGGGCGTGTGGAAGAGGAGCAGTGTTGAGGGGGATAGTATTATGGAGAGGTGGACAATAAGGCTGTAGAGTAGTAATAAGGGAGGATGGGGTAGTTGATGAAGAAGGTTGTGGGGGTAGAGGTGATAAAGTTGAGCATGTTGGGAGAGTAGGAATGTCTCCTGGAGATTGAGTGTTGACTTGGGTGGATAACGTACTAGTGGGTGGATACAGTCAAAGGAGAGCATGGGGTTGGGGAATAGGGAGAGTTTGGATTGGTGGGGCTATTTGATGCTAGGGCAAGCCTCATTGCCCCTAATAAGGGTATAACTTCCTTATTGGCCATGGTAAGGCCTGGAGTATGCAGGGGAGAGAAACAGTATACCCCTCAGGGTCCCCTTGAGCGGTAAGGGCTAGACAAAACCAGGGGAATACAGTGCCCATGCCTCCCTCAGGCCGTTCAGCGCTGGCACAAAGTCATCCTTTCAGCACGGCTCTCACACCTTAGGAAGTGGATATTAGAAGGGGTTGGGTACGGGACGGAAACGAAAAAGCAGGAAGGAATAAAGACCATGCAAAATTAATTGAGTCGAGAGTCCCAAAGCAGGGGAAAAGTCCCCAGCATTGGGTCCCAGTCCTCGCTTCCTAAGCCCCCATGACAACAACGGGCAAGGGATTGGGGGGCACTCCCCGTGTGAAAAATCAAAAGGCACAAAATGGGCACAACTTGT
>NC_051389.1:26893029-26905592 GCF_015228065.2 Penaeus monodon
GTGGGCAGTCGAGGTCGGTAGACCAAGTGTGTCCTTGTATAAGCATAAGCATAAACAATGAAGTAAAGAGGTGAAGAAATCGAAGGGAGGGGGGGAAGAAGGTGAAGTGGTGAAATTTAAGGAAGTTAGAGATTGGAAAAGTAGGGGGGCGAAAACCCCTTGCATAGTAAATATATTGAATTTATATTTCTCATTCATGTCTGGATCGAGGGGGAGGGGGGGAGGTAAGTTATTGATCTATTTCTATGTTATTTGCGAAAAGTAGCCGATGATTACGTTATTGTTATTTATTATTTGAAGTAAACGCCTCTTTTTTATGTAATAAATATATATATATAGTTATATATATATATTTATTTTTGTTTATATACTATTTCTATTTTTACGTTTTATGTTTTTTTTTTTTTTTTTTTTTTTTTTTTTTTTTAAACTAGATTAACAAGGAGAGAGGATTGTGGTAACAAGGAATATCTAATCTTAATTCTAACTAAATGATTTTTTGTTGTTATCTTTGCTACTGTCTTTTATCTCGGGTCGGCACGCTAGGCGGGGCGATGACCCGTCTTACAGGAAAATAGGTGTGGCTGATCCAAGTGTCAGCTTAGGTTGCTATTTCCTGATTGGCTGGCTGCGGATCGTCGCAATTCATAGGTCCGCCCTTCGATCGGTCTCTGAGGGTGATTTTCCTGTGATGCAGAAATGACCAGATTCTCCAGAAAGGTCAAAGTCGCGGGTACTGCCTGGGACGCGTCTTTGTCCGACCCCTGGGTAATATACGAAACTCGGTAGTTAAGAAGGTCACATCTGTGTATTGTAACTTGATCATATTTTCTCAGGTCAGACGTTTGTGTTATCAACTCTAAATATAATACTTTCATATTTACACTGTTAAACTCCACATATAAATACTTTCATATCGCTCTACCATGCTACCCCAAATCGTCCCGATTTGGTAAGAAATAAAGTAGGAAGTTTTATACTTAACTGAGGGTAAGAGTTCCTTGATCAGGGGAACTCCATAAGAGTGATATACGAAGAGACAGCAAACATCTGGCAGTGTCTTGATTGATGCACAGTACTACACGGTTGTGCAGCATGGCAGGCCTCGAGATCAACTCCGGAAGTTACAGGTCTAACACACCTGGGAAGTGTGCTCTTCTGCATCCGTCAATATCGTAGCTTGAAAAAGTACAAGTACCTGGCGCCTTACATGGCTTTAGAGAGGTAAGTGGGGACGTAGGGTGGAAGGCATAGTTCGAGATATGAAAATGAAAATAGTTCGTGCAACAAGAAAAAAAAACGTAAGTTAGTAATATATCGAATATTGTATCAAAATGTTTTTATTTTTTTTTTTTTTTTTTTTTTTTTCTTATAATATTATATGACATGAGGGTTACTGGTATATGCAACAGAATCATGGGTAGGTATTACTTGCTTGTTTTTCCTTGCAACTCGCCTGTAGGTGATGCAATAGCACGCTCCCAGGGTTATTAGCAACATACACATTCCGGCGACGGTAACGTATACGGGATAAATGTAGGTTGCGTGGAACGGGCTGAGCGGGGTAAATGCATCAAACTGTTGCAAAGTAGGCATCTGTTGAGAGATTATACTAGGAAGAGAAATGTTATAGGATGGCAATGACACCGACATGGGTTGCAGGTAGGAGGTATTCATTGCAATCTTCCTTGTGTATGTATGGGTGGCTGGAATAAATAAGGATAAGGAAGTCAGTTCACATGAGGCTGGAAGAACAAAAGTACCTTGTAGAACAACATCAGGGTTATGCTTGTTACACATAACTGTAGTTGTAGTAGCCTTGAAGTAAAATAATAAGGTAATGTCGGGAAATGAGAGAAGAAACGGCCTAACCGAACCACGAATTTCAGAGAATGTGCACTGACCTATAATGTTATGGTTTGTAATGAGCGCCCTGGAGCAAGATGGCATATTTGTGTCAAGTGCCAGAGGCGATGAAGTGCAAACAAATGTGCGAGGAGTGGTCTTTGCACAGTTATCTAAGAAATCTGCTGGTGGGAAAGAAATAGCCTGGCCGTGAGGGGATTTTAGGATGACTGAATGTTGTGCGTTTAAAGTGAAGAAGGTGTTATTTGTTTTGTATGGGAATGGGTGAATGAAATAAGCCTTGAAGGTAGTTTCAGGGGAGAGTGGAATAAATACAGAGAGACCGGAAATTGTGAGGTAAGACTTTAGAGTAGAGTAGAACTGAATTCGTCGCTTTAGAGGAAAAAGAAGCTTAACATTAGCAGAGGAGATATTGTGGAGAATAGGGCGTAAGTCATGTGGATAATGAGACTAGGAAGCACTTCGCCTGCTGTTGCTGAAATCAACGAGTTGGTTACCATAGTATCAGCACGGTTGAGTGTTTACCATTCATTTATATACATATTATATTGTATATGCATATATATATATATATATATATATATATATATATATATATATATATATATATATAAATATATACATATATATATATATATATATATATATATATATATATATAAATATATATATATATATATATACATTTATCTTCATACCACACACACACACACACACACACACACACACGCACATATATATATATATATATATATATATATATATATATATATATATATACATATATATACATATATATACATAATATATATATATATATATATATATATATATTGATATATATTGATATATATACATATATATTTATATATGCATATATATACATATATATATAATATTTATATATATATGGAAATATATCTATATCTATCTATATATATTATATATATGTTACATATATATTATACATATTATTTATTTTATATATACACACACACACACACACACACACACATATATATATATATATATATATATATATATATATATATATATATATATATATATATATATATATATATATACATGTATAAAAGGATGAATGAGAATGAATAGCACAATACAAGAGATGTATTTGACCGGTTTCAATTATATCTTCGTCAGGAATACTTCATAAGAGCATACATATATCAGACATCAGCTGACGAAACACCTGAAGTGATCTCCCACTCGTTATCAGCATAATTTCTGCCGCGATCTTGGATAATTTGAATCTTCCTATGCTGTGCTGACATTTTTCCTAGTCGCGATGTATGTAGCTTCCATCATTAAATTTTTTTGTTTGTCCAGTCATCCATGGATTACTTCTGCTTCCTTCCAATTCGGTAGATGTCCCGTTTCATGTACAGCTACACAGAAAACTTCTGTCGTATATGACGATTGATCCAACATTTTTTTTAAATGTATAAGAAATCTAATTGATTAGTGACAAACTATTATACCATATTTCAAAGTACCTGCGAATATACAGCCTCTTAATTCGTGATTTACCAAAAGTAGTTGGAAAATCAGGGGTACTAACAGTTTCCTAGCGTTAACAACTATATTTCAAAAAGTTTTGTTGTTTGTACCAGAATGTTAGGCATAATTTTCTAACGATAGTTTTCTGTGAAGCTGTACATGTACAACATGGCGTTGGAACTCCTGTGGTGACGGACGAATCCGTGGGAAGGGAAGTCGATAAAGGAAAAGTCTCCAGAATCCGGAAATGAATTCTTCAACAGCAAATCAGCAAATATAAAGATACAAAATCTGAGATTACTTTTGTAAAAAGAAGTGAAAAGGAAACTAATAGATATGATATGGACTTGCATTATAAATAGCTGAGACCTCCAGTGTGTTCTCCAATCCTCGGTGCCAGCCGGTGTCATCTATTGTCAGCCACAGAGGGCAAGATGAAGCTTTGCTTGCTTTTGTTTATCTTCGTGTTGGTAGGCTGAAAGTTTTTTTTTCATGTGTTGCGAGAGGCTAACATTCTGGTTACGATTACAGTATAGTATTATTTTATTTCCATTCCATTATAAACCCTGTTTGATTGTGATTTCCGGGCTTTGGATAGTTCGTTTCGTTTGAGATTTGCGAAGTTCTGGCTTCGCAGGGGCCTTTCACTTATGGCCCGGCCCTTTGGTTAGTGTTCTGGACATTCAAACTGCTGTTCTATATATGGATCTGTGTATGGGTCCACCGCGAGAGTAAGACACTTATGTTGTCCCAAGGTTTAGTACTGTCCGTCATTTGTCATTACTACCGTTACACACACACTCGCAACACACACATATATATACACATTCATATATATGTATATTATATATATACATATATATACATATATATTCATATATACATATATATACATATATATATTTATGTGTGTGTAAGTGTTTGTGTGTGTATATGGGTAAGTGTATATATAAACACATGTTCATACGATAATGGTGCTCGACTGCTGCCTTGTAGTTAAGTATGTGTATGGTCAAAGGCTAAGGGAGTTAACCCTATACAAAACAATCCACTGCCTTGTGGCTTCTAGATGGAGAGACTTCAGAAGTAAATCCTGAGAAAAAATCCAGAGCTGGAGTCCCTAAGGCAGTTCGTTGTCCCTTGCGACCTCGTTCTGGCAACTCCTGCGACGCTGTAGTGACCAGCAAGGCTTGATTATAGTGTCGATCGACACTTATACCATGTACTAGTATCATTCATTTTACCGAGATGTGCCGACGGAGCGGGCCGAGCGGTAAGCACTCTCCGAGGGCACGGTGGACTTGGGATAGATATTGCCAACAATTTTGGCACTGACGGGGAGGTTGATATGGTTGAACAGGGAGGGATTCTCCATCATTGTAAACATTAAAGGAAAGGTCATGTCTACGGAAAGTAATTTTGGCAATGTTAGTGGGGTTTTTACAATGACATCTGGGAGGAATGGAGTAGCACTATACTGATATCGCACAATAGTCCGTGAGGCCGGCAAGTAAGTCTTCTCTACAGTCTGACCAATTTTGTTAAAGATAGGGAAGTTTGCTGGGGAGATGGAGATAGTTCCGGTGCAAGTATTGAGGGTTAGGTGTGGTTCTGTAGGAATGGGGTTACCAGAGAGATCAGTTAGAGTTGATAATGTTATAGCTTGGTTTTAAGATGTTTCTGTGACAAGACGGGAACGATCGGGTCGGCTACGGAAAGAGCTATGGGAGAGATCACGAAAAATCGGTCCCATTTGACTGGGCTAAATAGAGTATTTAAGATATTTGAAGAGATGGGGGTAGTAGAAGGATGGGGGCGTGTGGAAGAGGAGCAGTGTTGAGGGGGATAGTATTATGGAGAGGTGGACAATAAGGCTGTAGAGTAGTAATAAGGGAGGATGGGGTAGTTGATGAAGAAGGTTGTGGGGGTAGAGGTGATAAAGTTGAGCATGTTGGGAGAGTAGGAATGTCTCCTGGAGATTGAGTGTTGACTTGGGTGGATAACGTACTAGTAGGCATTGAGGAGGGGGTAGTAGTTGCAGCGTTCGGAGCCATGGTCAAAGGAGAGCATGGGGTTGGGGAATAGGGAGAGTTTGGATTGGTGGGGCTATTTGATGCTAGGGCAAGCCTCATTGCCCCTAATAAGGGTATAACTTCCTTATTGGCCATGATAAGCCTGGAGTATGCAGGGGAGAGAAACAGTATACCCCTCAGAGTCCCCTTGAGCGGTAAGGGCTAGACAAAACCAGGGGAATACAGTGCCCATGCCTCCCTCAGGCCGTTCAGCGCTGGCACAAAGTCATCCTTTCAGCATGGCTCTCATACCTTAGGAAGTGGATAGTAGAAGGGGTTGGGCACGGGACGGAAACGAAAAAGCAGGAAAGGAATAAAGACCATGCAAAATTAATTGAGTCGAGAGTCCCAAAGCAGGGGAAAAGTCCCCAGCATTGGGTCCCAGTCCTCGCTTCCTAAACCCCCCATGACAACAACGGGCAAGGGATTGGGGGGCACTCCCCGTGTGAAAAATCAAAAGGCACAACTGGGCACAACTTGTTAAAAAGAACATCACAGAAAGAAGAAACAAATACATAAAACTAATACTGAATAAAGAAGCTTGGATATATAGCTAAGCCTGCATATACTTCTAGTTTACACATTACTTATCTTACAAAAAAAAAAAAACTGGTTCGAATCCTCCGTTCGCCATCGTAAAACACAATAATGATAAACAAAGAAAAGGTTTGACTACGTTTATCTTCCATACATCTTTCACCGTCGGAGAGGCGGCAACATGCAGGTAAGTGCTTGGAGTTCTGGAGGCTTTATAATATAATAAAATCAAAATATCTCTTTATGTACAGCTTAGGGCTAAATAAAGTAAAGCGTCGTTGTAATGTCCATGGAGGTTGTCCACGGTGGTAGTTCCTGGTGGTCAGAAGTGGAGATTCCAGGTGTCCGGCCCTGCCACGAATTGCGTGGGACACCCTTGATGACATTCCGTCTTCTTATGGTTCACTACAACGTCGCTGGCGCCAAAGTGTGTCGGCCTCATGGTCCCCAGCCACGCGCGTTACCGCTGCACCGCGGCGGTCATATATATATATGTGTGTGTGTGTGTGTGTGTGTGTGTGTGTGTGTGTGTGTGTGTGTGTGTGCGTGTGCGTGTGCGCGCGTGTGTGTGTGTGTGTGTGTGTGTGTGTGTGTGTGTACATTTGGAATACAGCTCGGCCACTCTCCTCGCCAGGTTCACGGGGAGCTGGCCGGATCGCCCGGCGATGGCGCGCTGTCCCCCGAGGCCGACGGGACGGGTGTGCAGATGGCGAGGAGGTGAGACAACTTTTGATTTTCCTTCCCATTTCCTTCTCACTTCATATTTAGGCTTTCGTTTTTTCCACCGCCACATTTCCTTCCTTTTTTCAACACTACAGGGAAAGTCGCTTGGCCTACTTTAAGGGGAGTTTTAGCCCTTATATTGAATCGACTTTTTCAGTCATATCATCCTTATGATTTCTCTTTTTAGGTCAGCGTCTAACACAGGGGTTTTCTTAACCTTTTAGGGTCACGAATTCTTTAAGACTCTGACGAAAGCTTCCCAAGTAATTTTTATATACAACGCATGCATGGAATCCCACTTTATTTATTTGATTGTTCCATGCATTATGATATAAACAAATTATCATTCAACTTGAAAGAAAACAATCTAAAAAAAATAATAATAAAACGCTCCTTTTAATGGAAAATTTATTTTAAATTTTTATATCATCCTATCGGACCCCCTGAAACCAACACATGGAGGCCCTAGAGGTCCATGGGCTCCAGGTTAGAACCCTGGACAAACACAAACTACGGGGACAGCCAAACAAGTATACTTAACCAACCTTGACCCAAAAATGAGCATTTTTTCATATTTATGATTCTCACCTTCGCGATGATGCATTCAGCCGTTCCTCCTCCCAGCCTCCGGACCTCGAAGAAAAAAGGGGACTGAGGAGATTTGGCTTCTTTAAAAAAGTCTTAAAAGGAAATTAAGAAACTCGAAGGCGCAAGAGCATACAGCGCCAGGATAGCGAAGAGTGAGTTGTTCGCCTTTATAATGAGTCTGCCGTTACTGTTGTTGTGGGGCTCTTAGTGGTGCCTGTCGCTTATTTCGTTGTTGATAGGTTTACTATATTTTCATGTGTTCGATTTTACTCCCTTATAGATATTCGTTTTGTCGTCATCATTATTGTCCCTATTAGATGTTACTTTTAATGCTAACTCTCTCTCTCTCTGTGCCTATCCCTCCCTCCCTCTTTCTATCTTTCCATCCATCCCTCTCGTTCACTCTCTGCTATCCACATTTTCCTGTATTTCCAGCAGCGAAGATTATGAGGAACGAGAACGAGGGAGGCGAGGACTTGGGAAGAAGTCCAAAAAGAAACCGAAGAAGCTAAAAAAGAAACCAAAGAAGCTGAAAAAGAAAACTAAGAAGCTGAAAAAGAAACCAAAGAACCTGAAAATGAAAACTAAGAAGCTGAAAAAGAAACCAAAGAAGCTGAAAAAGAAAACGAAGAAGCTGAAAAAGAAGGCAATAGGGAAATTGACAGGATCAGGAATGGAACAAGAAAATGTTATGGAGGGTGAAGGTGACGGAAACGGAAATGTTGAAGGAGTTAAAGAACCCGCCGGAGGAGAAGAACCCACGGCGGGAGAACCCGCCGGAGGAGAACCCGCCGGTGGAGAACCCACCGGAGGAGAATCCGCCGGAGGAGAAGAACCCAACGGAGAAGGAGAAGAATTCAACGGAGGAGGAGAACCTACCGGAGGAGAAAACGCCGAAGGAGCAGAAGCAAGCGAAGGCCAGGCAGCGTGAGGCAAAGGCACACCAGACGGTTCCAACGAGTACGAGAAACCCGCAGATGATGAATAGAAACATTCATGGTTTTGGAGTAATGACACAGGTGCACAACTACCCTAACGAACTCCTACCACCCAAACTCGACCCAGTGTGAGTAATAGTTCTGCTTACTCTGGGTCGCGCCAGGGAGGCTAGTTATATACAACTGGTTACCTTAAAAGTCTCGACTCCGATTGGGCCTTAACGGATGGGCAGGTTCCCATAATGACTACCCGAAAGGACTCACCAGTTTTTGTTCTTCTGATCTCAGTTGTGATTCTGATATTACTACATGATACTGTTATCTTTGGGTCCATAAAATACGATATTATTGAATATATGTTCATGGTTATCACATAAAGTTATCACACTGTTCATAGAAGTTGTTGTTATCATTATTACTGTTATTATTATCATTATCATTATAGTTATTATCATTATTATTATTTTATTATTATTATTATTATTATTATTATTATTATTATTATTATTATTATCATCATTATTATTATCATGGTTATCTTCGTAAACGGCAGCATTATTATTACATTCCATATGTTTATATGTTATCAATTGTTAATAATTATTTCACTTTCATTAGTTATTATTTGTTGAAATGTGACCACACCATTCCATAACACATATTACTGTATTTATTATGATTATATCACTTTCAGTGAACTCTAATTATAATTAATTTTAAGCAAATGTTCTCTTTATTATATTTTCTACATCTGATCTCTAAAACAAATGTATGATAAAATGAGGTATATGAAAAATTATCTGTATACAGAGTTTACCGTTAATTGTCTTATAAATTTCAGCAGTTCCAAGTGTGTTTTGATAAGTCCTCAAACCTTGTGTATTTTCTTGATTTGTTTTCCCCTCTCTCTTTGGCACAAGTCTTGATAGTCACTCAAACACCATTACCTTTTGAAAGTCTTTGATCACTACTTGTGTTATAAAGTGTTCAGTTATCATTCACTGTGTATTTAGGATCTCGTTCTCTTTATTTCTAATACCCGTGTCCTCTACACTTAATCCTGTTCTCTCTTCTATTTTCATTTCAATTTTTCCCAAACTGAACTCACTAATCTTTTTGTATTCGTTAACCACCTGTGTCAATTTCATTCACTGATCCTAGAGGATATATTATTTAACAACCATTTAGATTTATTAAATTTCCTACCCTCTGTTATTTTCTTTACTCAGTAAACCCTGGAATTTAATTTATTTACAAACACTTGAACTTTGTATGGCTTATTAACCCCTGATTATGTATTACTTACTAACATCCGAATGTATTTTGCGTATTAACCTATAGCATAAACTTTATTAACTACTGCATTTTTTATAATCTATCCATAGTCTCACGGGACACCTATGAAAGGCATATGGATACAATATGAATATCCTGTGGGTCTATTCCTGAAATTTTACACCAAGGCACGGATGAGAATGAATGACATTACCAACCACCATCGCATAATGCGTATTCTCTGGGAAAAAATCACGAACGCTTATCTGACGATGAGATTTTGCTCTTTGTAGTGAAGTCTGTGTGTGTGTGTGTGTGTGTTTGTGAAAAGTTATCTCCCATCAAGGACATCCGCATTTTGTGACTCACGTCACTATATCTATGGCCGTTAGAAATAAGGATCATATTCACATACGCACATAATGACAAAGACTCACATGTATACACCCCGCGAAAATCTTGATTTGCAGTATAATACAGCTACTTCATACTATATGAATGGGGGGGTGTATAATACACCCACACACAACCACACACACACACACAACCACACACACACACCCACACCACCCACACCCCCAATATTATATATATATATATATATATATATAAAATATATAATTTTATTAAAAATGTATTGTTATTATATTATTGTTTTTATATGTTGAATATACATTTTATTATTATATATTAACAACATTTTAAACATATATATACTTATATATAATATATATAATATATTATATATTAATATATTATATATATATATATGTATATGTATTTTTGGGGTGTGTGTGTGCACACCCCACCCACGCACACACACACACATACATAATTAATTGTGTAATATAACATAATATCTATTATAATATATATATATATATAATATTAATATTATATTTACAATAATTTCATATATAATAAATTAATAAAAATATATATATATATATATATAATATATATATATATATATATATATAATATATTGGTGGTGTGTGTGTGTACACACCACACACACACATATTCATAACATATATACATATCATATATTTGTATACAACAACATACTACATATATATAATATAATATTTATATATTATATTTTATAATATTTATATAAAAATATTTAATATTATATATTATATATAAAATTAATAATAATTATATGCATATATTTCACAAAACAAAAAACACAGACACACAAAAAAACAAAAAACAAAAACCCCACCAAAACACACACAACACACACACATAAAATATATATATATATTATAAATTTTAATTTTATATATATATATTGTGTTGTTGGTGTGTGTGTGTGTGGTGTGTTTTTGTGTGTGTGTTTGTGTGTCTGTGTGTGTTTGTTTTTGTACTATATGCATATATATATTATATATATATATATATAATATAAAATATATTTTTATATTTTAAAGTATATAATATTATATATTAATATATATATATAAAATATTATTATATAGTAGATGTGTGTAGTATACAAATAAGTATATGTATAATGTTATGTATATATTGTGTGTGGGGTGGTACACCCAAAAACACAACACATATATATATATTTTATATAATATATATATAATATTTTATTATTATATTATATTATATATATATGTATTATTATGTATTTTGTATAATAATAAAATATATATTTTATATTAATAATATTTAAAAGATATATATGTATATTATCCCCCATATAAAGTATGTATGTGTGTGTGTGTGCGTGTGTGTTGTGGGCACCCACACAACACATACATTAAATATATATTAATATATAATATTATTTATAATATTATTATATATAATATTAATGTATTATATGTTATAAAGTATGTATTATTATATATATAATTAAAGATATTCATACTATTAAATTACATTACTATCATATACATATATATATATATATATATATATTATATATATATTATTATATATATGTGTGTTGTGTGTGGGGTGTGTGGGTTGTGTGTGGTTGTGTTGTGTGTTTGGGTGTGTGTGTATGTTACACAACCCATTCATATATGATGAAAGAGCATGTATATCCCGCAAAAACATGACGTTCGGTGGGGGTATCATGTGAGTCTTGTCATTATTGCGTATGTGAAAATGATCCTTTTTTCTAAGGCCCCAAAATATAGTGAGTGAGTCACAAAATGCGGATGTCCCTTTATGGGGGATACTTTTCACAAACACACACCACCACACACAACTTCACTACAAAAAGGGAAAAAACTCATCGTCAGATAAGCGTTCGGATTTTTTCCCCGAAATACGCATTAGCGATGGTGGTTTGGGAAAGTCATTCATTCTCATCCGTGCCTTTGGGGAAAATTTCAGGAATAGACCCACAGGATATTTATATTTTCCATTGCCTTACATAGGCGTCCGTGAAACTATGGATAGATTAAAAAAATGCAGTAGTTAATAAAATTTATGCTATAGGTTAATACGCAAAAAAACATTCGGAGTTAGAAAAATACATAAACAGGGGTTTAAAAACCATACAAAGTTTTAGTGTTTTTTAAATAAAAAAATTCCGGGTTTTCTGAGTAAAGAAAATAAAAGAGGGTAGGAAATTTAATAATTAAAAGGTTGTTTAATAAATATCCTCTAGGATCAGTGTGAATTGAACAGGTGGTTTTAAAGAAAAAAAAAAGATTGTGAGTTCTTTGGGGGAAAAAATTTAAATGAAAAAAAGAAGAAGAACAGGATTAATGTAGAGACACGGGTATTAGAAATAAAGAAACGAGCTCCTAAAACACAGTGAATGATAACGAACACTTTATAAAACAAGTATGACAAAGCTTTCAAAAAGGTAATGGGGTTTTTAGTGACTATCAAGCTTGTGCCCCAAAAGAGAGGGGAAAACAAATCAAAAAATACACAAGGTTGGGACTTACAAAACCACTTGGAACTGCTAAAATTTATAAGAAATTAAAGGTAAACTCTGTAACAGAAAATTTTTATATACCTCATTTTATCATACATTTGTTTTTTGAGATCAGATTAGAAAAAATAA
>NC_051389.1:26905692-26910690 GCF_015228065.2 Penaeus monodon
GGACTTGCATTATAAATAGCTGAGACCTCCAGTGTGTTCTCCAATCCTCGGTGCCAGCCGGGTGTCATCTATTGTCAGCCACAGAGGGCAAGATGAAGCTTTGCTTGCTTTTGTTTATCTTCGTGTTGGTAGGCTGAAAGTTTTTTTTTCATGTGTTGCGAGAGGTTAACATTCTGGTTACGATTACAGTATAGTATTATTTTATTTCCATTCCATTATAAACCCTGTTTGATTGTGATTTCCGGGCTTTGGATAGTTCGTTTCGTTTGAGATTTGCGAAGTTCTGGCTTCGCAGGGGCCTTTCACTTATGGCCCGGCCCTTTGGTTAGTGTTCTGGACATTCAAACTGCTGTTCTATATATGGATCTGTGTATGGGTCCACCGCGAGAGTAAGACTTATGTTGTCCCAAGGTTTAGTACTGTCCGTCATTTGTCATTACTACCGTTACACACACACTCGCAACACACACATATATATACACATTCATATATATGTATATTATATATATACATATATATACATATATATTCATATATACATATATATACATATATATATTTATGTGTGTGTAAGTGTTTGTGTGTGTATATGGGTAAGTGTATATATAAACACATGTTCATACGATAATGGTGCTCGACTGCTGCCTTGTAGTTAAGTATGTGTATGGTCAAAGGCTAAGGGAGTTAACCCTATACAAAACAATCCACTGCCTTGTGGCTTCTAGATGGAGAGACTTCAGAAGTAAATCCTGAGAAAAAATCCAGAGCTGGAGTCCCTAAGGCAGTTCGTTGTCCCTTGCGACCTCGTTCTGGCAACTCCTGCGACGCTGTAGTGACCAGCAAGGCTTGATTATAGTGTCGATCGACACTTATACCATTTACTAGTATCATTCATTTTACCGAGATGTGCCGACGGAGCGGGCCGAGCGGTAAGCACTCTCCGAGGACACGGTGGATTTGGGATAGATATTGTTCATGAAATTTAAATACTATGCATCCGGTAGCACTCATCATTATATAAACACATTTCGAACTCTTTTGGTTCCCTAATATTAAGTTATGTGCACACAACGGGGTTCACAAGACTGCACCGCGAAAATTTAAAACTTAACACTCCCCGTGTGGTTAATTGTTAATGGCTAAAAGCAAAATAAATGTGCTAGACATCTAAGGTCATATAGTACTATAAAAACGGTTAGTTAAAGGTAGTTGATTAATTAGTTGCTATACGTCAACTTTCTAGATTAATATTGAAAAGGTTAAAGATGGGAAAAGGAGTTGATGAGTGAATGGGTTAAGGTAGGGTTTTGTAAGAGGATTAGATCAAATGAGGGATATGTATGCGAATATTACAGTGTAGGAGAGCTATAGTTTAGTTGATCTATGAGTGATAACAGTGTTGGAGAATTTGATGGGGAAGGAGCTAGGGGGTGAGATAAGGGATAAGAGGGGGAAGGTGTTGTATCGGGAGGGGTATCAGGAGGTGGAGGATCTAGGGAAGGGCGTAGTTGTAACATAAGGGATTCACGTGTGTATCCAGGAAGGAGTGGAAGAGATAGAGGGGATGGAGAGAGGGTTAATGTACATGGAACTGGAGAAAGGGGGGAAAGGCTGTGTTGGGAGGAAATAGGAGGAAGGGGTGTAGGGGGAATATGAGTAGGAGGAAAATGGATATCGGCGTTTCTTTGATTGTGGAGGGAGCGGGAGTTGTGGAATTTGAGGATGGATGAGGGGTTATGGTGTCAGTTTGGGACTCGAGTAGATAATTTTTAATATCTTCAAGAGTTTCCGTAAAGGATTTGGTTGGGGAGTTTTGGGAGACAAAGGTTTTCTTATGAGGGGGGAAGAGGAGACTGGTGTCTGAGGAATAGAGGCAAAGGTAGGTGGAGGTGAGTGTGTGGTAGGAGAAGGGGTGGAACATTTAGTCTACTGCGAGTAGTGTGGGGAGGGTGAGGGGAATGTGCTGGGGCTGCCGTAGAAATTGGAGTGTCTGGAATTAGAAAGGCAAAAGCATTTGACTGGGGAAGGTAGGAGGTAGAAGTGGGGAGGTAAGATGTAGAAGGGATAGGTATAGGGGAGGGTGTAGGGACGTCTTGGGAGGGAGGGGGAGGGGCAGAGTGCGCAACATAGCTGGAGTAGGGAGTAAGAGAAAAACCTCGTCGACGTGCTTCCTGTCTGGCTTCACATAGAGTGAGTCCAAGTCTGAATCTAAGAGTTGTCACCTCAGATTCAAATTTGTAGGTGGAGTAACACCTATGCAATACATTATAGGGGCCGCCACAGTTGGCATATGAGCGTGACTGTGCAGTTTGATCGAGTATGACCAGGTTGGGCACATAGAGAGCATCTGGCTGTGGAACGGCAATGTTTGGCACAATGTCCTAAACGCCAACAATTTTGGGCACTGACAGGGAGGTTGATATGGTTGAACAGGGAGGGATTCTCCATCATTGTAAACATTAAAGGAAAGGTCATGTCTACGGAAAGTAATTTTGGCAATGTTAGTGGGGTTTTTATAATAACATCTGGGAGGAATGGAGTAGCACTATACTGATATCGCACAATAGTCCGTGAGGCAGGCAAGTAAGTCTTCTCTACAGTCTGACCATTTTTTGTTAAAGATAGGGAAGTTTGCTGGGGAGATGGAGATAGTTCCGGTGTAAGTATTGAGGGTTAGGTGTGGTTCTGTAGGAATGGGGTTACCAGAGAGATCAGTTAGAGTTGATAATGTTATAGCTTGGTTTTAAGATGTTTCTGTGACAAGACGGGAACGATCGGGTCGGCTACGGAAAGAGCTATGGGAGAGATCACGAAAAATCGGTCCCATTTGACTGGGCTAAATAGAGTATTTAAGATATTTGAAGAGATGGGGTAGTTGATGAAGAAGGTTGTGGGGGGAGATGTGATAAAGTTGAGCATGTTGGGAGAGTAGGAATGTCTCCTGGAGATTGAGTGTTGACTTGGGTGGATAACGTACTAGTAGGCATTGAGGAGGGGGTAGTAGTTGCAGCGTTCGGAGCCATGGTCAAAGGAGAGCATGGGGTTGGGGAATAGGGAGAGTTTGGATTGGTGGGGCTATTTGATGCTAGGGCAAGCCTCATTGCCCCTAATAAGGGTATAACTTCCTTATTGGCCATGGTAAGGCCTGGAGTATGCAGGGGAGAGAAACAGTATACCCCTCAGGGTCCCCTTGAGCGGTAAGGGCTAGACAAAACCAGGGGAATACAGTGCCCATGCCTCCCTCAGGCCGTTCAGCGCTGGCACAAAGTCATCCTTTCAGCATGGCTCTCATACCTTAGGAAGTGGATAGTAGAAGGGGTTGGGCACGGGACGGAAACGAAAAAGCAGGAAAGGAATAAAGACCATGCAAAATTAATTGAGTCGAGAGTCCCAAAGCAGGGGAAAAGTCCCCAGCATTGGGTCCCAGTCCTCGCTTCCTAAGCCCCCCATGACAACAACGGGCAAGGGATTGGGGGGCACTCCCCGTGTGAAAAATCAAAAGGCACAACTGGGCACAACTTGTTAAAAAGAACATCACAGAAAGAAGAAACAAATACATAAAACTAATACTGAATAAAGAAGCTTGGATATATAGCTAAGCCTGCATATACTTCTAGTTTACACATTACTTATCTTACAAAAAAAAAAAAAAAACTGGTTCGAATCCTCCGTTCGCCATCGTAAAACACAATAATAATAAACAAAGAAAAGGTTTGACTACGTTTATCTTCCATACATCTTTCACCGTCGGAGAGGCGGGAACAAGCAGGTAAGAGCTTGGAGTTCTGGAGGCTTTATAATATAATAAAATCAAAATATCTCTTTATGTACAGCTTAGGGCTAAATAAAGTAAAGCGTCGTTGTAATGTCCATGGAGGTTGTCCACGGTGGTAGTTCCTGGTGGTCAGAAGTGGAGATTCCAGGTGTCCGGCCCTGCCACGAATTGCGTGGGACACCCTTGATGACATTCCGTCTTCTTATGGTTCACTACAACGTCGCTGGCGCCAAACTTTGTCGGCCTTTGCCCTCATGGTCCCCAGCCACGCGCGTTACCGCTGCACCGCGGCGGTCATATATATATATATGTGTATGTGTGTGTGTGTGTCTGTGTGCGTGCGCGCGCGTGGGTGTGTGTGTGTGTGTGTGTGTGTGTGTGTGTGTGTGTGTGTGTGGTGTGCGTGTGCGCGCGCGCGTGTGTGTGTGTGTGTGTGTGTGTGTACATTTGGAATACAGCTCGGCCACTCTCCTCGCCAGGTTCACGGGGAGCTGGCCGGATCGCCCGGCGATGGCGCGCTGTCCCCCGAGGCCGACGGGACGGGTGTGCAGATGGCGAGGAGGTGAGACAACTTTTGATTTTCCTTCCCATTTCCTTCTCACTTCATATTTAGGCTTTCGTTTTTTCCACCGCCACATTTCCTTCCTTTTTTCACACTACAGGGAAGTCGCTTGGCCTACTTTAAGGGGAGTTTAGCCCTTATATTGAATCGACATTTCAGTCATATCATCCTTATGATTTCTCTTTTTAGGTCAGCGTCTAACACAGTGGTTCTTAACCTTTTTAGGGTCACGAACTTCTTTAAGACTCTGACGAAAGCTTCCCAAGTAATATTTATATAAACGCATGCAGTGGATAATGCACTTTATTTATTTGATTGTTCCATGCATATATGATATAAACAAATTATCATTCAACTTGAAAGTAAACAATCTAAAAATAATAATAATAAAACGCTCCTTTTAATGGAAAAGTATGTTAATTTTTATATCATCCTATCGGACCCCCTGAAACCAACACATGGAGGCCCTAGAGGTCCATGGGCTCCAGGTTAAGAACCCCTGGACAAACACAAACTACGAGACAGCCAAACAAGTATACTTAACCAACCTTGACCCAAAATGAGCATGTTTTCATATTTGATTGATTCTCACCTTCGCGATGATGCATTCAGCCGTTCTCTACAGCCTCGGACCCGAAGAAGGGCTTAGGATGGCTTCTTT
>NC_051389.1:26910790-26915790 GCF_015228065.2 Penaeus monodon
ACATTACAACAGCTTTATTTTATTTAGCCCAAAGTGTACTAAAGAATTTTATTTTTTATATTTTTAAAGCCTCCAAAACTCAAGCTCTTACCTGCTTGTTCCCCCCTCTCCGAGGGTGAAAGATGTAGGAAGATAAACGTAGTAAAACCCTTTTTTTTGTTTATATTTTATGTTTTACGATGGGAACGAGGATTCGAACCTTTAAATTTTGTAAGTGTATTGTGTAAACTAGAAGTATAGCGGGCTTGCTATAACCAAGCTTCTTTATTCAGTTTTATTTTTGTTTTTGTTTTTTTCTTTTTGGATTTTTTTTTACAAGTTGGCCCCATTTGTGCTTTTGATTTTCCACAGGGGGAGTCCCCCCAATCCCTTCCCGTTGTTTCATGGGGGGCTTGGGAAGCGAGGACTGGGACCTTGGGGGATTTTCCCCTATTTTGGGGACTTAACTAAATTAAATTTTTGCTGGGCCCCTTTTTTTCCCTTTCCTTTTTTTCGTTTCCCCATAGTTTTCCGACCGCCATCTTTCCCCGTTTGTCAAAAAAACATCTTAAAAACAAGCAAACATTAAAAACTCTACTGATCTTTTGGAAACCCCATTCCTACAGAACCACCCCAAACCCTAAATATTACACCGGAATATCCCCATCTCCCCAGCAAATTTCCCCATTTTTAAAAAAAAAATGGTCAGACTGTAGAGAACTCTTGCCTGCCTCACGGACTATTGTGCGATATCAGTATAGTGCTACTCCATTCCCCCAGATTTATTATAAAAACCCCACAAAAATTGCCAAAATTATTTTCCGTAGACAGCCCTTTCCCTTTTAATTTTTTTCAATAGGGAATCCCCCCCTTTCAACCATATCAACCTCCCTGTCCCCCAAAATTGTTGGCGTTTAGGACTTTGTGCAACATCCCCTTTCCACAGCCAGATCTTCTAGGCCCCCTGGATACCGTAAAAATTCACAGTCACGTCATATCCCAAAACTGTGGGGGCCCCCTAAAAGTATTGCATAGGGTTACTCCCCCTAAAAATTTACTGAGGTGACAACTTTAGTTTCAGATTTGGATCCTCATGTGAAGCCAGACAGGAAGCACGTCGACATTTTTTTCTCTTACCCCTACTCCAGCTATGTTCGCACTCTGCCCCTCCCCTCCTCCCAAAGCTCCCTACACCCCCCTCCCTATCCCAACTCTTCCCTCCCCACTTCTACCCCCTACTTCCCCCATCAAATTCTTTTTGCCTTTTTTTCCCCGACACTCCAATTTCTAGGGCACCCCACACTTTCCCCCCTCCCCCCCCACCTTTTTCGCAGTAGACAAAAGTTCCCACCCTTCTTTACCACCACTCACCTCCCCCTACCTTTGCCTATTCCTCGACCCCGCTCTTTCCCCCCTCATGGAAAACCTTTGTCCCCCAAAAACTCCCCAACCAAATCCTTTAGGGAAAACTTTAAAGTATTTAAAATATCTACTGATCCCAAAAAGCACCCTAACCCCCTCTCCATCCTCAAATTCCCCAATCCCGCTCCTCCCCAAAACAAAAAAAACGCCGTATCCTTTTCCTCCTTCATATCCCCCTACACCCCCTTTTCCTATTTTCCTCCCAAAACAGCCTTTCCCCCTTTTTCCCGTTCCCTGTACATTTCCCCCCTCCCTCCCTCTATCTCTTCCACTCCTTTCCCGGATACACACGTGATCCCCTTTTGTTACAACTACGCCCTTCCCCAGTCCTCCACCCCCTGAACCCCCCCCATTTTTAAAAACACCTTCCCCTTTATCCTTATTCACCCCCTAGCTCCCTTTCCCCCTCAAATTTTCCAACACTGTTTCACTCAGATCAACTAAACATAGCTCTCCTACCTGCAATATTCGCAACATATCCCTCATTTTTATCAATCCTCTACCTAACCCCACCCTTTAAACCCCTTTCCTCTCAAATCCTTTACCATCTTTAAACCTTTTTAATATTATCTAGAATTTTACGCATAGCAACTACTAATTAATCAACTACCTTTAACATCCTTTTTTAGCACTATATGACCTTAAATTTTCTACCATTTATTTTGCTTTTAGCCAAACCTTAACCACCGGGAGTTTAAGTTTTAAATTTTCGCGGTGCAGTTTTGGAACCCCGTTGTGTGCACATAATTATATTTGGAACCAAAAGAATTCGAAAAGTGTTTTATAAGGGTGAGTCTACCATCATAATATTTAAATTTTTATAAAATACTACCCAAAATCCACCGTGCCCTCGGGGAGTGCTTTTCCTCTCGGCCCGCTCCGTCGGCACATCTCGGGAAAATGAATGATACTAGTAAATGGTATAAGTGTCGATCGACACTATAATCAAGCCTTGCTGGTCACTACAACGTCGCAGGAGTTGCCAGAGCGATGTCGCTCAGGATTTTTTCTCAGGATTTACTCCTGAAGTCTCTCCATCTAGAAGCCACAAGGCAGTGGATTGTTTTGTATAGGGTTAACTCCCTTAGCCTTTGATCATATACATACTTAACTACAAGGCAGCAGTCGAGCGCCATTATCGTATGAACATGTGTATATATATACACTTACCCATATACACACACAAACACTTACACACACATAAATATATATATGTATATATATATGTATATATGAATATATATGTATATATATGTATATATATAATATGCATATATATGAATGTGTATATATATGTGTTGTGTGTGTGTGTAACGGTAGTAATGACAAATGACGGACAGTACTAGACCTTGGGACAACATAAGTGTCTTACTCTCGCGGTGGAACCATACATAGATCCATATATAGGAGAGCAGTTTGAATATCCAGAACACTGACCAAAGGGCCGGGCCATAAGTGAAAGGCCCGGGCGAAGCCAGAACTTCGCAAATCTATCCAAAGCCCGGAAATCACAATCAAACAGGGTATATAATGGAATGGAAATAAAATAATACTATACTGTAATCGATAGTTCAGCTAACTTGAGAGTTAACCAGAATGTCTACCTCTCGCAACACATGAAAAAAAAACTTTCACCTACCAACACGAAGATAAACAAAAGCAAGCAAAGCTTCATCTTGCCCTCTGTGGCTGACAATAGATGACACCAGCTGGCACCATCTACCCGAGGATTGAAGAACACTGGAGGTCTCAGCTATTTATAATGCAAGTCCATATCATATCTATTAGTTTCCTTTTCACTTCTCTTTACAAAAGTAATCTCAGATTTTGTATCTTTATATTTGCTGATTTGCGGTTGAAGAATTCATTTCCGGGTTCTGGAGACTTTTCCTTTATCGACTTCCCTTCCCACGGATTCGTCCGTCACCACAGGAGTTCCAACGCCATGTTGGTACATATACAGCTTCACACTAAACTATCGTTAAAAAATGATTCCTAACATTCTGGTACAAACAACAAAACTTTTTGAAATATAGTTGTTAACACTAGGGAACTGTTGGTACCCCTGATTTTCCAACTACTTTTGGTAAATCACGAATTAAGAGGCTGTATATTCGCAGGTACTTTGAAATATGGTATAATAGTTCGTCACTAATCAATTAGATTTCTTATACATTTTAAAAAAATGTTGGATCAATCGTCATATACGACAGAAGACATGTGTTATATATTGGATACAGGTGCTTCTAACACGCTTTATTGTTATTATATGACCTAATGACTATTGACATTTAATTACGATCAAAACAAGGAAAATAAGATACTGGTGATATATTCAAGTTTAATATTTCGTGTTCCTAGCCTCTGCTGCCAAAACACAGTTTAAGTGTCGAAACATGGACGCCACTAACTCAGCTGTCAACGCACACCTTCCTCACGTCACAGACATTCCCAGGCTTGCAAGGCATTATTCACGACTGCGGCTCGGTTACGAGTGTGGTCTAGGTGCATGTATTTTGACATGACTGCCCACACGTTTTTAATTGGGTTGAGATCCGGGGATCTGGGTGGATGTGACAGAAGTGCAATATCGGAGTTTTCGCGAAACCAATCTTGGACAGCACGGCTGGTATGGATGGGGTTGTTGTCCTAAATAAGTAGAAGGGATCCGTTTCAGGAAACACCATAGCCCTATCTGTTGGGAGGAAAAACTCAAGGATTTCTACATATCTGCTGCCAGTAAATCAGCCAGGGCCGACATCCGTCACCTCCCCGACACCACTTGCGTGCATCCACACAAACAACCCTGTGGTGATTCGGCCACTCCTCGCGATCGTATTCACTGGTTGAAATCTGTTAAATGATAACACTGCATTAGATAGAAAAATAGACATATATGAAAATGTTTTAGCGTTCATTTCTATTAAAACAAACATGTCTTCAAAATACCGAGCGATTGAAGTTGGCAACAGGAGGGGAAGGGGCGGTGTCGTTATCTACCTGGTGTTTTATTGACGCATACATATTTCGCAGCGTTGGTGCCTGCATTTATATTGTAACCTAGAAGGCCTGTGGCTTGCCTACATATTGCAAGGTATATTCCATCTTTTTTGGGAATAAGATCATCATATCACAGTGAACCCTCCATAGGAATTCCAGAACAACTGTTCGATACATTATTAACCCGATCGAGACCAATTTGAACCCCAAAATCCAACCCTTCCGTAACAAGAGGTTCTGTTTATTATAGAATGTATCGGCACCCTCCTAACTATAGTTTTCTGTGTAGCTGTACATGAAGCGGGACATCTACCGAATTGGAAGGAAGCAGAAGTAATCCATGGATGACTGGACAAACAAAAAAATGGAATGATGGAAGCTACATACATCGCGACTAGGAAAAATGTCAGCACAGCATAGGAAGATTCAAATTATCCAAGATCGCGGCAGGAATTATGCGGATAACGAGTGGGAGATCACTTCAGGTGTTTTCGTCAGCTGATGTCTGATATATGTATGCTCTGTAGTTTCTCTTATGTAGTATTCCTGACGAAGATATAATCGAAACCGGTCAAATACATCTCTTGTATTGTGATATT
>NC_051389.1:26943243-26949114 GCF_015228065.2 Penaeus monodon
ATAAAAAACACTTTGCATAAAAACAAAATAGAATAACTATTTGCCGCAGGGTAAAAAAATAGAAACCCCTGAAACCATTTTTTTCCTTTTGGGTCAAAAGAAACCCCGTCAAGATTGAAAAAGCAGAGAAGGAAAACAAAATGCCAAGCCATCGCAAAGGCTCAGCAAAGTGGCCCAGTGAAACCTGTATAAGTGCAGTAAGCAGAAGCAGAGACAGTAATGCCTCTGTTGTATGAGGTGGTAGTGACAGTATAGGTAGTGGTAGTGCTTTTCCAGACTGTCAAGAACTTGGGGTTGTCTCCAAGATCGGGTGTGTCTTTCTCAGGTGTCAGTTCCTCGATAGTAGAGCTGTCAAGTGTAGCCACATCGAGAAGCTTATCAAAGTCACCACTGGTGCTTTTCATGCGGCGAAGTTTTCTCCCTTGGCATGCATTTGTATTACCTGCATGTAGAGAATTGTCATGATATATAACATCAATAGTGTAATCAAGTGATGGGAATGAGAATCATTAAAGGCATGTATTTCAGGCTTACTATGGCCAGTAATGAAGATTTTGTAACCTTATTAGGGGCACTGAGGCTTGCCTCTTTATGAAATAGCCTCTCTGAATCAAACACCTATGGTTTACCGACTCCTATGGTTTTCCTTTGATCACGGCTCTGACCACTACTACTACACCCCCTGGTCAGCACAAGCTATCAACTTGACCCATCCCGTATCATCTATCCAGGTTATAACTTCAAAAGATACCTCACTCCCAGTATCCTCCAACCCTCCTGCACAATCGTCTCCATTTTCTACTTCTTCCTCTCTTATTACAACTCTTCAGCCCTATTGTCCTTATCCCCCACAGCACGTCTCAATCCACACCACTCCCTCCTTCACCCCTTCTACAATGCCCACTTTTACAAACCTTTTGAGTATCCTATTTAAAACCCCGTAAATGGAAAAGATTTTTTTGTGATTCCCTCAACAGCCCCCTACTATAATAATACCCTTCCTAGGATAATAAAACCCTTACTGCGATAATAATGCACTATCTACCCTGTCCCCCCTCTCAGACATCAAACTCTACCGTTATTGCCCGTTGATTGATCCACAATGACTCTACCAACTCCCTCCTAGATACACATGTGAATCGCTTTTTTGTCAAAATATCATTCCCCGGATCACACCTCTGATGAACTTCCCCGGTACTACACCTACACCTCCTTCCCCTGGTCCCACCTTCCGTGGTGAACCTCCTGATACTACAAACCTTCACCCTCTTCCTCCGATCCCCTACTTCAATCCCTAGGTACTCCACCCCCCTGCTTCTCAGACATCCATCTCAACCGTTATCACCCGTTGACTGATTCACAGTGACTCTTCTACATTTCTCTTCTTCCCATTGACTTTAATGCCTTCGAAATTTACTTTCTCAAATTTTAAAAACCCCCATTCCTTATAGTCGCTGATTTCAACTATCGCCACACTCTTTGGTTGGGTTGACTCTACCACTACTTCCTGAGGACGTTTATTTTTTAACACTGACTTTTTCCTTCCCAAATCGATCGCCCCACCCATTTTGACATGTACACTCAAAACCCTTTTTAAAGCCCTGACCTTTCTCTTTGCTCCCTTTCCCTTCATCTGGACTTTCATTGATCATTCTGATCCAACCCTCCACGCCGGTGCTTCGGTAAGCAGACGGGCGTACTTTTACCTCTTTCAGTACTCTCCCTCTTCCTCCATCTTCCTTCGCTTCCACATCAGACGTGCTTTCCTGTTTCACAATTACTATCCTAAGTGAAGCCTTCACAGCCTTCTCCAAACTTCTGGGCCATGCGCATCAAAATGTGTTCCAAGGTGGAACAATAAATTTCTCCAAGCATTTCGATTGGAGTAGTTTATCGCTACAGGTGAAATTACCCCCAGCCAAACATCAGCTTTTATTAAAAAAAAAAAAAAAATCAGCTCAACCATGTTGCACAATCAGTTAAACCAGCTGTAAAAATTATGTCTTCACAATTACCCCTCTGCACCTGTTTCTACAGTATGGCGTAGAATCTATAACTATCATCTGCCCCAGCCCTTCACTTCGGAAAACACTCTCATTTCTGAACCTTTAAAAGTTACTACTAAACTAGTTGCATATTTAAGCCCAGGTCAGTAGTGGCTTTCGCCTTTTTTCCCCAAATTCCATTCCATTAAAACAGCCAAGGACACACTCCTATCTCTCCTTAACTCTAGAGAACCCTACAATGCTACCTTCCTACTGAGCCCCCTTTTGCCTTACATTTATTCCGCAAATACACATGAGGCCCTGACGGCATTCATTACCGTATGCTACATATCTTCCATCGATCTCCTTATCCTACCTACTGACAATCTTTAACAATATTTGGACGGCTGGAAACCTTCCTCCTCACAGGCTTGAAGCTCTTATTCTACCTTTCCTTAAATCTAATAAATCCGGCATCCTCCCTCAAGACTATCGGCCCATTGCTCTGACTACTACTTGTATAAATTACTAGAAAAAAAGGTCAATCTACTGACTAATGGTAACTTGAAATCCAACAATCTTCTATCTTCCCCCAATTTGGGATTCCGTTGTACTCTAAGCTCATTAGAAAATTACATAACATGCCTTTGCACGCCATAATTCTACTAGCAGTTTTTTCTTCGACCTGGAAAAGGCTTAATTTCGGCATTGCCACCAGGTACCCCGATCCTCCCTGTATGTAGATGATTTTATCATCTATACACTGGGCCCCTCTGTACCTACTCTCTGTCATCTAATCCAGTCTGCAATATCTGTACTGTTTCTTCCTGGGCCACTGGCCATGGCTTCCGTTTTTTCCCACCTCCAGATCCTTCTCCACCCTTTTTTTTCCTCAAATCACGTATAGGTCCCCAACCTCCACTCTCTGTATGTGATACCCCTCTCCCTTCCGCTCCTCAGGCAAATTCCTCAGAGTCATTTTTGACTCCAACACTTTCCGGGAGAGACCAACATCCTCTACATCGAAGAAAAAAACCCTCACCGCCACCTCCGACTTCTACAGACTCTCTCATATATTCTGGGGTTCAGACAGCAAAACTCTCCTCCGTCTCTCCACTCTTGACTATGGCTTTTCATATCCTTCCTCGGTCTCTACCTCTCTTCTTGCTCACTTTGATGCATCCACCACTGTTGTCTACGCTTTCCCTAGGCGCCTTCCGCTCCTCTCCGGTTGAGAGCATATATGTTGAATCAGGCCTAAACCTTCCCTTCTGATGCTGTGCCCTTCTATCTCTCCGGAGCTATGCACGCTTTCATCAATTCTCTTTCTCTAAACTAAATGTCCCTCAATCCCTTCTCCCTACATTACCTCCTCTCCACGCCTACCTACTCCTTTCTTTGTCCGCATGGATACACTTCTCTCCCATTCACCCTATCATCACCTTCCGACCCCTACCTTTTTCTACCCAGAATACCCACCTTGGCTTATACCTTCCTCTCGTATGTGATGCACTGTTTTCCCTGATACCTAAAATCAGCCCCCCCCTTCTATCCTTCTTTTTCTTAACCATGCCTCTACCCATTCTTCCAGTACTAACGTTTATATAGATGGCTCCAAATCCCTCTCTGGCGCTGGTTTTGCTGTAGTCTTTCCTTCCTATACCTTCAACTCCCCACTTTCACTTGAATCCAGCGATCCTCATTGTATTTGAACGCGTCTTCCCTCCCTTCATCATCCTTCACAATTTTACCGACTCCAAAAAACTCTTTACTTTTATACAATTTCTACAGTCAATCAACCTTCTTGTCCACAAAATTCAGGACCACTTAAACATACAACACAAAAAACTGTCGGGATCCCCGGCAATGAAAAAGCAGATACACTAACATATTCCCCCTTTTCCACATCCCATCAACCCAGATTTTCACTAGCCTTGACTACTACCCTCACTTCAAAACTTTCCTCTTCACCCATTAGCAGCCCTTTCTGTCTAGCCTTACCACTAACAAATTACATAAATAAATTTCAATCTCCCCTTGGCCAATGCCATTTTTTAAGAACAGACGCTGGGAAATTGCTCTTGCCCGCTTACACTTTGGACCCCACGCGCCTATCTCGTGTCACAAACTAATCCACCTCTATATCCTCATGTGATTTCCTCTTGCAGTGCCACATTCCTTACTATCCTGCCCTCTGTTTTTCCTCACTCCCGGGCCCCCCCCCCCACCCTATTGGACATCCTCTCAAAATCCTTTTCCTTAACAACTTGTCCTCCTTCCTCATGCGCATAAATCTCCTCCATTTTATGTAACTGTCCTGACCCGTTAACTCCTTCCCCTTCTAACAACCTTACCTTATTTACACAACTCACCTCTAGGATTGTTTTAAACCTTTAACTTTTTCTCTAATCACTAACTAATTTCTGACCTTTTTCGTTATTATAGGTCTACCATAGTGCTATATGTCCTTAATGTCTAGCACATTTATTTTGTTTTAACTATTAACCATTAGCTGTTAACCATTAACCACTAAACATTAACCATTAACCATCAACCATTAAAAGCACAATGGAAGTAGTACATGTACAATATGATTTGTTCTTTTGGAAATGTATATACATATAGTAGACACACATACACACACCACACACCCCAACACACACACACACACACACACACACACACACACACACACACACACACACACACACACACACACACATATATATATATAATATATATATATTTTATAATATATATATATATACATACATATATAAAATATATATAATATATATATATATATATATATATATATAATATATATAATATATATATATATCCACACCACACACACACACACACACACCACACACACCCCAACACACACACACAAAACACACCACACACACACACACACACACACATATAATATATATATATATATATATTTTATATAATATATATATATATAATATATATATATATATAATAGGGTGTGTGTGTATGTATATATATATATATATATATATATATATATATATATTATATATTATATATATATATATTATTAATGTATATAATCACATAGATATATGTATCTTGTTCATGCACCACAAACCCTCTTGTTAACTAACTTAAGTAACAGGTCAAGGGAATGACGCTGGTTTGTAGGGAAAATGGCGTTGTAAGTAACGGTGGTTGAGGTCTTGTAAAGAGCAGTTTTTCTTTTTGTTTCTGCAAACAGAAGACATTTTTCAGTGACATTTTTGCGACTAAAAGAAGTTGGCTATGAGTCATTATCCTATAAATTTTTAAGTATTAACTCTTTTGTTTTCTTCTGCCATATCAAATTTTAGTTTGTTAAATATTATTAAAATAGAAAATTACCCAGTTTTCTCGAGATTTAATGGGCCTTCCCGCGTCTGCTGCTGCTCCTCGGCGCCGCTGTTGCTGGGAAGCAACATGCACGTGAGGACTCCTGCCAGTAACATCTGCTGAGGATAAAGCAGGGAGATGAGAGGGCCCTTTTTGCTCCCACGTATCCAAATAGACTAAAGACAAAAATGCATACATACATACATACACACATACATACATACATACATAACATACATACATACATACATACTACATACATACATACATACATACATACATACATACATACATACATACATACATGCATCCGTACTTAGGTATGTACATCATAAATACTACTACACACACATAAATAAAGTATTACTACTACATACATACATTATATATATATATGTATAATATACACACCATTTATTGGTTTTTTTATATTATTATAATTATTATTATTATATAAAATATATATATTAAAATTTTAATATATATATATATTTATATATATTAAAAA
>NC_051389.1:26949214-26954214 GCF_015228065.2 Penaeus monodon
TTATAAAGTTCCACACAGTGTGCTATTTCTTTTCAAACCCATGTAAATAAAATCACTTATGGAGAAATATAAACAAAAATAATAATAACCATAAAACAACAACAATAATATTACCAACAATAATAATACTACTACTAATAATGATAATAATAACAATAAAATTCTTCTAGAAGGGTCCTTCGCCTTATTTGAATCTGAAATTCAAGGACTTTTCCAGGTCCAAACTTAAACAAAACATGACACCCAGTTTTTTTAGAGGTATATAATAAAAGGTAGATTTCTCATAACTATTTTTCATAAACTTTATTCTTTTTTCCAAGCAATACTCTGCAATAAACTCTCATCAGTAATTACCTTCAAGCACTAAACTATTGAAACAGACGGTACAACTAGAGCAACAGTGATTATAATGGTCCATGGAAGTCTGTGACAAAACAAACTAATCAAATCTCTATGTGTAAAATGAAACAATTCTTTACATTTCGTATCACGAAACAGACGCTTTTCATGAGTCACCCAATGTAAATTTTCATGATTTTTTCCAGGATTTCTTTTTGAAAATTTAGTTTTACAAACTTTTCCAGAATGGGAAAATTAAAATGCTGGAATTCCAGGCTTTCCAGGTGGCAGAAGGACCCTGTCATGGATGAAACTACAGATCTTTAATAAATTCATCTGATTCATGTTAAATCCTCTGCATCCATCAATGTTTCTCTGAATCCAGTTCTCAAGAAGATGTGTCTCTTTAATTATTAATGAATTTCATGATCTAACAAGTGCAGAAAATTTTAACCACTGAGAATGGGAGGGATGGCCATTCTTTCAATGACATCATAAAATATCACAACTCGCTGACTAATTTCAGCAATGATAACTTAATCACTTAATGATGGGAGTTCAAGCTGTTTCCTGCGGTTTTCTCTCATCAACTTTGTTTACACACAGATGGCTCTACGAGTGCCTACTCACCATGAAGTCAGTTACTAGACCAACATGTCCTTATATAATCACTCAATTTCTTGAAGAGATATTTATTTATTTAGTAAATGATTATCATCATTAATATAATATTCATAATCATAACTATAATAATTATAATACTAATACTGATCGTGATAATGACCATGTTAATAACAGCAGCAGAATGGAATAAACAGGAAAGCTCAGGTTGTCTACTAAATGAGTCCTTGTTGGGTAAGTGTTTATAAAGCCATCTATGAGTAAAAACTTAGTAAAACAAAAGCATAGCAGACAATGCACATCCTCAGAGCTAATGCCTTAATTAAACTTTAAAATAGTGTGTATGACACTGAGAATTATGCAGCACTTTTAAATAAGCTCCAAATTAGCCTTCTCCTTCTCAGAAAGTATAATACAACGTAGACTGCTTAGCAAACAAGAGCATTGAACAAACCATAACAATCAAATTCACCTTGTGGTATGGCTTGCAAATGTAAATCTATCTCTGTCGGGCAACTTGTAGTTTAGGGGTTAAACCATGGACACATTATATAATGCAAAGATTAAGCTACTGTAAGTACTCATGGATTCTGGATATGTGGAAAGAGCTTCATCTGAAATCCAAATCTTCAAACCTCTAGCTTCATTCCTTAAATGAAAAAATCACAAAAAAATAAGGCCATCTTCCAATCCTGAGGAGAAAAAAACAGCAACCTGGATAAGGTTTTACCTGCTTTTTTTTTGACAGAGAGCAACTTGAATATCAAGCCCTTAAACTACTTTTCCCTGTGGATTAAACTCTGACCTAGCAGCCACCAGGTGTTACATAACAACTCTATTCAGTGTATGTAGTGTAGAATATATTACAATATGCATTTCTAAGGTCAGTTATAACTTAACTATGGATACACAAGATGAATTACAGGCCTTTAACAAATAGCAATACGAGGTAGTCGTAATGATTGATCATGACAATGTTTAACAGTACAGGTGATGATATTTACAATAGTGCTGCAATAATGAATGATATGTATACAAGCACTGATGGTGATGATGATGCTAGTAATAACTATTAAAATAAATAATCATATAAAGAGTAAAATTATAAAGTTACCATATCTTCATTCTATTGGTCTCAGCATTACTAATGAACAGTATTGAAATAATGTTAAAAGTCACTATATTCAATTTAAAAAAGACATCTTAACACACACAATTTCCTTCATACATAAATCATATGTAACCAGCAAGTACCTTTACACACTAAGTAAATTGTCATTATCATCTGTGGTAAATCTTCTTTTCTGTTATTCTCCTACTTGCTCGTTTTCAAAGTAATGCTTGGCAACATATACAAAATTTCAGTTATTTCTTTAATCATAAATCTGTTTGACATTGGCTGCAACAAATTACCATCATATATCACAACTGTGATTGTGATTTTTGTTTACTTTGTATAACTTGTACTGTAAATGACAACAATAACCACAAAGAGGAAATATCAGAAGCAGAACTGGGTCACAATACTGTTTCTTCCCTTACAGTGGAATACAGCATGAATGTTCGAGCAAATGTTTGGCACTGCCATTAAATGTGCTAAGATTTAGGAAAATCTTGAGCCACTTATTGGCCAAAACCTTACACTACCAAATTTTCTAAATAACTAAATTGGTTACAAGTGGCGCTGGTCCTAACTATGTTGGACGTATCTTAAGATGTCTTTACCCTGTACTGTATCCCTGGCAGTTTTTGAAGAGGAGCAGGATTTGTACTATGGAAGGTCTGGCAATATTCCTTTACTTCTTCTTGTTCTTGTCCTTTATGGTATACTTTTCATAATTCTTCTGTGGGTCATAAGGTTCCCACCTACTTGCAGGGAAGATATGCTTGTTGCGTTCATACCAGCTTCGCATCACCACCTTTCCTGTTATATGATTGAGACTAAATAATTAAAAAACAAATAATCACATTTATGTATGACAATTGAAATTTAAAAATGAAATGTGCCTCTTCAAATTTATTTCTAGTCTACAGTATCTCTCCATGCCCATGGTTTAATGCTCACCTGCATGGGATTCTTCCTTCTCCACAGAAGCATCACTCACCAGTCTGATATCATCACGGACATCAAAATGGAACAAAGGTCCACTCTTACCTCTGGCCTTCAAGAGAAGACAAACAAATTTTATATATCATTCAATGTGCTTAATCATCTCTATTATTTGACATTCTGCAATGAACAATGCAATCTTACTTTATTAACAATGAAATCATAAAATGTGTAGTGATGAGGTATAATCAGATCTTCTTTTATGTACATAAGGTGGTCAGCTGAGACAGTACGTAGCTCATTGAACTCCTTCCGCAAGATTTCCAGACCTCTTTGTAAAAACTGATACACGCTGTTCCCTGGAAATGGTGGGAGTTTATAAGCCAATCTCGATTAGATATATTGCCATCTTTTGGCTAATTCAAATGGTGTTCACTTGTATACATCTTTTACATGCAAATAAAAGAACAAGAAGAGAAAAAAAGTAAAATAGTTGGGGTGGGGGTAAGTGAGAAAAGGATGAAGAGAGAGACAGAAGGGAAGAGAAAAAGAGGGGTGGAAAAAGTCTGTCATCTCTTTAATATCAAGTCTTCTTCTATCCTCTCTGAACTCACCTTTCTTCATACGAACTGATCGTCTATGACCTGACCCATCCCAGTAGCTGAAGGTGATCTCTATTTCCTCATTCTTCATAGCCTCTTGTTTACCTACCCATTCCTGTAAAAATAGGAAAAGAAATTCCACCATACACTTTACATTTTTTTCTTTCAAACTAAATCCCATTATATAGTGAACAATATCATATGAGTTATTTTTTTATTCTTTTTAACTAATCAAAAAATCTGAATTGTTAAATGACAGCAAAAGGAAACAAGAGAAAAGATTCATATTCCAGATAAAAATGCCCAATGAGTCAAAGAGAAAGGAATCAGAAAAAAATATATATATAAATATAAATATGTTACGGGAATAACAAAAGAGACAAAGCCAAAATAATCAAACCTGTCTTAGTTCTTCTCTTAATCTATTCTCAGCATCCTCCCTTTCCCTGTCTGGCAGGAAGCTTGTATCCACATCTGGGTTCTTAGCCATGCGGAATTCCTTGTTCTCACTCGTCTTACACACCACAACTTTTTCCTCCTCTTCCTCATCTCCCTCCTCTTCATCATCTGGACAAAAACTGAGCTTTGCAATCTGGAAAATAAAGACTTCATTTGCAAAGAAAGTTACATATGAATACTCTTGTACGAATGCAGGATAAGAAAAAAATTCAGTATAAAAGTTCTCGTCCTCATTCCTGTGACCTGTAAATCAATACTGGAAATCAAAATCTGATTAATTTTTGAAGAAAAAGAAAGCTGATAAAAACGTAGCACATTTACAAGGGAGATATAGCATTATAAAGTATTTTATCCTTAGAACTCATAGATTATATATTAAAGTTTTTATAACAAATAGTTTCAGAAGAAAAAGGTGGACATTATAAGGCATAAACAAATGTCTTAAATATTCTATATGAGCTTAGGATGATAAGTGGAAGAGAGTCAATAACAGATAGAAGAATAAATACAGAAAAAAAGAGACAAAGAAAGAGAAAAAAATGGTAGCAAGTCAATAATAGATAGAAAAATAAATACAGAAAAAAGACACAAAGAAAGAGAAAAAATGGCAGAAAAGAGACAGACAAGCAAGAAATATTACAAGAAAAACTACAAACCTTATCTCTTTGTTCTTTTTTCTTTGCCTGTTTTGCTTCTATTTCCTTCTTCATCAATTTTTCTTGTTCCTTTTGTTTCCGTGCAAGCTCCTTCTCCCTCTCCTTCACAACATCTTCCTGCTTGGCTTTCATCTCATTCAGAGTTACTAAACCAATTGTTGAGCTCTGGTAATTAAGAAAACAGCATCTTGGTCAGACGGCCAAAAATTAGGTGATGGGAAAAAAAAAAAAAGAGGACTCCTGTGTAAGGTCAGTCCAGTTATATTTTTCTTA
>NC_051389.1:26959214-26969214 GCF_015228065.2 Penaeus monodon
TTATCGGGGCCAAGAATGTGGAGGTTTAGGGGGGGAGGAGTCCGCGGCATAATTTCGATATATTTTGATAGTAAAGAGTGAGAGGAATTCATCGATACCAAAATCCTTGCGATCGCTGTTCCAGAAAATTACCATCAGGTAGATCCCCCAGCAATATCGCAATCCCTCTGCCGGCTCCACCGGCCGAGGGAGGCGATCCTCTGCTGAAGGGTGGGGGGAGGCGGGAATGCTACAGGTATAAGCGATACTGTAGTGAATGCAACCCTATGGTAAGCGACGGAGTGACCCTGAGGGAGTCAACTATCGAAATGTCTGTATTGTTAACGGAGCTTTTCGTGTCCGGGCGGGCCGAGTGGTAAGAACCCCCCGGAGACACGGTGGGACAGAGATAGATATGGCAAGTAAAAACAAAATAAAAGTTTAGAGTTAAAAAGGTAAAGTAAGAGAACTAAAATAAGCTGAAACTAAACCCACAAGAGAAATTAAAATCCTACATTTAACACTAAAACACTCAGGATTTTCAAACACGAGGCTCGCCTGTTTTCCTTTACAGTTCCCTCATTTTCTGCGAAAACATGTTAACTGTGTACTTACGACACGATCATTGAATAAAACCATAAGTATATAAAAAAAGGATCCTGGGCACAACTCCTTAATGAGATAAAAGGCAACATAAACGGACATTATAAAGGTTTACTAATAACACGGGTTTATATATATATATATATATATATATATATATATATATATATATATATATATATGCATATATATATATATATATATATATATATATATATATATATATGATATATATATATATATATATATATATATATATATATATATATATATATATATATATATATATATATATATATATATATATATATATATATATATGTATGTGTGTGTGTGTGTGTGTGTGTGTGTGTAAACAGGTTTACACCTATAATAGTGATGTTTGTAACAAGAAAACACAACACTTATCTGAACAATGTGTTACGCTGGTGTTCCACAGCGTACCGAATACGCAAAAATTGTCACACAATAAATAATAAATAAAAGGGGTGCCTTCGTCTCCCTGACTAATATGTCACGTCATTGCCTTGTCAATCCCTGGCTTAGAGGAGCATTGCCTGCGCATATTGATAGTGCCTTAAGCATTAGCGAGATGTCTGGCAAGTGGTCTCATCTTGTGACCCCTGCACATCGGGTCAGGAGGTTGGTAAAAAACAAAAAAAAAAAAAAAACAATGCATGGTCTGACAGACTCTGAACTTAAATAAAAGTAAATAAAAGCGTTAAAAGAAAGGTCTTCATCTCGCCTAAATTAATGATACCTGGCGGGAAGGGTGAAACAAGATCGTTTACCCTGAAGTGACTTGCAAACAGCTGGGGATGCTTTTAAAGGCATAAGATATTATTCGTTTATTTGTTAAAATTATATAGAAAAAGAATCCACTACAGTATAATTGTCGAAATCACAGGCACAATAATGGAATTTGAAGGTTATCATGTTACACCAAATACTTCACATAAAAATCTAGATGTACACGCTGATATATGGCCTTTAGGACACACGTTGAAAGCATTTGAATAAAGATAATAGGCACGTTGATATACGTGCACACACGCGCGCGCGCACACACACACACACACACACACACATATATAAGTATATATATATATATATATATATATATATATATATTCTTCTTTTAATAGTAGGTTCATGTCTGAGCCGCCGTGGTCACAGCATGATACTTAATTGTAGTTTTCATGTTGTGATGCTCTTGGAGTGAGTACGTGGTAGGGTCCCCAGTTCCATTCCACGGAGAGTGCCGGTGTTACCTTTTAGGTAATCATTTTCTCTATTTATCCGGGCTTGGGACCAGCACTTGACTTGGGCTGGCTTGGCCACCCAGTGGCTAGGTAGGCAATCGAAGTAAAGTTCCTTGCCCAAGGGAACAACGCGGCGGTCGGTGACTCGAACCCTCGAACTCAGATTGCCGTCGTGACAGTCTTGAGTCCGACGCTCTAACCATTCGGCCACCGCGGCCTTATATATATACATATATATATATATATATATATATATATATATATATATATGAATAGAAAAACACTCTTCCGTGTTGATACAATGGAAGAAAAACCCACAATACAAAAACTAGATTTATTGAAAATGAGACTACAGTTTCAAAATCCACGTGGATTTCATCCTCAAAAGCTGAAATGATACGGTTATGTGCACTAATCGCCGTAACGTTGACTGATTGATTATTGACTGACTTGTTTTTTTAATCTTGTCTTACTTCCTAGCCTTTTTTCTTAATTTGCTCTTTGCTACTTTCAATTCTTCTAATTCTATTTGTTATTCTTTTTATTTTTCTTCTTTTTCACTTCTTTTATGGTTTCGTTTTTTTTTCGAGATTACTTGTACTTCCACTGAGAATTCAGTTACTTAGAATATATAGATCTAACGTGTAATGTTAATAAGAAATAGTAGGATACAATGATGTAACAATACCAATTAAGGGTTCTGTTAAACAGTTCAGTTTATATTAAGATGTCATATACCTTTCGCGGAAATATCTAGAAAAAAATGACACTTTTTGAGGTAGTTCTTTCCATGCAGTTTTTCCCAACTTGAGTTTCGGAGTAATTTCATTACCAATTGCTTTTAGGATCTTATGGTTTATGGCATGTAATAGGCCCGGTTAATCAGTGCATTATCATATGACTATTTTTGCAACATTTATGTGACTCTATCTTTTTCATTATTAAAAAAAAAAGAGTCCCGCCTTCTTGGCGTCTCTTGCACTTTCAAGTAAAAAAAAGTATGCGTTTCAAATAGATTTGTGTTTGTAGCCCCTATACTTGATTACAGCGATATTTCTGTAAATTAGAATTTCATTTTACGCTACTTATATAGTTTACATACATGTACGAGCGTTAGCGCATGTCATTTTAATTAGAAACGTTATACTAAATAGTAACTAAATGATACTAGGCAAAGGTAAACTAAAATAAAGACATAATAAAAAATGCGATGAAATTAATAAATAAACCTATACCCAAACTTATCAACTGCAGACATATATTAAAAAAAAATCCCACATCTGATACAAAAAAAATAAGAAGTCATAATTCACAGACAAATTTATAAAGACATAAGAGTCCCTCTTTGGACCGAAGAAGAGCTTCACAAGACTCGAATGCAAAGCCAAATTATAGCGGCCATATTGCCTACAGCTCGCGGAGGAAGTGCGCTCTTCCTACAGTTTTGTATGATTTCGCTATACGGACGTACTATATCACCGTTTTAAGAAAGGTGGCAGGAGGTAAGACTCATTAGATTATAAATAAGTATCAAAATTTCATCAGTCACCTGAAGTATAAGCGATAACAAGAAAGCTTGTTATTCGGCGTGGCTTTGAAGGTGTTTGGCGAAGGCGACTGGAAGTGATAAATACTTTTCTGGTAATTGTGGTTTTCGCTAAAGTATTTTTCCTCAGTTGTTTATGCCTAGTTACCAGTGCCCGACCTTGTATTAAGCTAATGGGTTTAGCAGAAAACAAACTCTTTAAGCAGCATTCTGTCAATTTTCTTCGCTAATAGGAGAACAAAGTCACAAAACGGCCTTTGAGGCGGTAATGTATACAGCTATTCAGTTGGTAATTGGCCACAGGCTTTCAGGTATTAAAATCCTTCGTAATCATATGGTTGTTGAGAAGTGTAGGTTTCATTTGTTTAATGCTGAGGTTTCTTTTACGGTCCCATGGCTATTCGTCATTTAAACATACAGTCCTCATAGTAATTAATGTAGCATAAGATTTAAGGAAGGCATGGCATTCATTCCCATCACAGAAGAAGCATAGTTTTGATTAGAAGTACAAGGGAAGTTGCAGGACTAAAGCTAATGCTCAAGGAGATCGTGCTGGAGATGGGTTAGAAAACCAGTAAATTTTATGTTTCACACAGCTAACCAATCCTGCAGTTATTATTCCTTCTCTCAGTTATCAATTCTGTAATATGCCTGAAGCTCCTGTTATTTTCTATTGCAATTGATGTAAATGAAAGTATTGGTAATGTTTGCAAGGTGACTGCACCCCCCTGAGATTAAGTTGCTATTACTAGTCATTCCTTGGAATTCCATAAATATCCCTGTATGAACCAACACCCTCCTAACCCGAGGGCCTTGCTCTCAGACCCCACCCCATTGCTGTGGACTTACTCTGCGCAGCATTTATTGTGACCCACTTTTCTTCATTTCTGATGTTATTTTTTTGCTTACATAGATTATTTCATGTTTTTGTGAGAGAAGGTTTTCTTATCGGTTAATATAATGCCATTACATTTTCCTGTAAATATATGCCAAAGTAGTGTGTTGGACAACGTTCTTATTATTAACTTGTGTAGGTAGTACTATAGGTAAAAGCTGTCTTATTTTTGGTCATTCTATCATTTGCAGGCAAAAATTACCTTGTACTTCATGGCTGTGGGAAACTGAAACTATACCCTAAAACCCCTTTGAAATGAGAGAACAATACAGACCAAGACAAAGTTCTTTTTTGGTGCTATATATAAGAGGAGAGAAGATCAGCCATTTTTTCTAAGTCGCTCATCATGTTTACATTGCGAGGACAAATAGTACACTGACCGTATAACTTATTACCCTGGTATGTCAAGTAGTTTAAGTTGATTTTTTGACACTTGATCCTTCCCTGTTGTTTTTTTGTAATGAAGAAGACTCTTCTCAAAAACATTGTTTTCTCACGTTTGTGTCAGTACTTTTCCTACTGATGGTAATAGACAAAACCCAGTTTCCTCAATGTTGAAATTTTAAATGGGGTCCTTCAGAGCATCAGTGGCATCAATTTCCTTAAAATAATGACCATCATTATTATTTTGGTTCTGTTCCAGTTAATGGGGAGGAAACTTTCTCACACTTGCTTGCCTTTCTTCATCCTGCAGCCCACTTAACTGAGCTTGTAACAAAATTCTCAAGAACTTTTTCTTCCACATCAAATAGAAGAGTTTTTGGTCCAGATTTTGAGTTCATTCCATGATACCCTGTGCCTGATTCAGGGATGTTGCATTTCTATGCAGTCCCTCTAATTGACAGTCCAAAGCTAAAAAAAAGTAAATTGAAACCAAACTGAGAATACAGTAAAAAAGTAATTGAAAAAAAAAATTATACCACTGCTAGTAGCTTATGCAAATATGATATATAAATTTAGTTTTGATAGATTTATGCTGAAAAATGCTTTTACTTTACATTGTATATTATCCATATGTATCTTATGATTTACCCTTAGGCATCTTGGTGGTAAGCTATAGTTTTCCTTTACCTGATCCTATCATTGCATTAGGTGCTGGATTGGTCGTATGGAACCTGTTACCAGGAAATGGAGCACTGGCCCGGAGGGATTTCCAGTGAAACAACTCTGTTCTCTCTCTTATGGACATTGGTGCCTATATTTATTGCACATTCTGATGTCCACTTTCTTTTCTTTTCTTTTCTTTTTCATTTTTTCTATTCCTTTTTCTTCTTCTTTCTTTCTTTCTTTCTTTCTTTCTTTCTTTCTTTCTTTCTTTCTTCTTTCTTTCTTTCTTTCTTTCTTTCTTTCTTTCTTTCTTTCTTTCTTTCTTTCTTTCTTTCTTTCTTTCTTTCTTTCTTTTTTTCAGAGTATCATAGTTTAAAACAAATTAATTGACTGCTGTATAGGAGTTACATGTAGTACTCCGTTCACCATGACAAGAACTTGGCCTGTATTTAGCAGAACAATGGCATGTAGAATATAGAAGTGCCAGTTATCACTCTTGCACTCATATACTCACCCTTTCAGAGTTATTTGATGATAATAGATGTCTTAGGTTATTTTTTTCTTTTCAGAACACCAAAATGACGCAATACCTTCCGCCAAACTTATTGGCACTTTTTGCGCCAAGAGATCCAATACCGTATCTAGCACCAGTTGATAAGTTAACATGGGAAAAGAAAACAGATGGGTACTCTGGTGTAGCACAATTGATACAAAGATTTGAGGTACGTTTGCAATGATAGTGTGTCGCTGTGTCATTGTTTACATGGAATAACATTCTTGTAGATTTATTGTAAGCTAATATTATAAATGGCAGCTGATATGTTTATGATATTAGGGTCTGAAATTTTAATAAGAAATCTCTTTTAGGATCCTAAGGACACTCCCCCTCCAACAAGGGTGGAAACTCGTGAGGAACGCCTGGAGCGGAAGCGGAGAGAGAAGGCTGAACAGATGCAATACAAATTGGAACAAGAAATAGCTCTTTGGGATCCTCACAACAATGAAAATGCAACCAGTGACCCATACAAGTCACTATTTGTTTCACGGATTAACTATGACACATCTGAGTCCAAGCTACGCAGAGAATTTGAAATTTATGGTCCTATTAAAAAGGTAAGTTTAAGTAAAATTTTAACTTGTTTATTTATTTATTTATTTATTTTTTTACTCAAATTTGAAACAAGTCCTGTAACTGGTATTAAGTGTTTTTCATCAGATACTGATAATGTCTCATAAAATTTCCTTTGAAAACTTGTATTAATTATATCCTATTATTTTGTAAAGTTTTCTTGATGGACTTTGATAATTCTTCAATTCCCGTACTATGACATCAATGTAAAGATCCATATCAAATTTTGTTTTTCGTGCTAATATTAGAATATTTGGCATCGTGATAATTGCACAGCCTATCCAAGTCTGGCTCTAAGGATTACAGTAAAATGGTATTTTTTGACAACCTTCCCATACTAAAGCCACATTCACACTAGCAGCAAGCTGTTAGCAAACTTAAGTGAGAAGTTTTGTAACATTGTAACCATTATACCTTTGGCCACACTAGCCACAAGCGAACATAGGCTAAAGTAGAAAAAGTTGACACTTTACCTTATAGTGAAAGACTTAAATTTTAGTAAAATTAGGCAAGGATAAGTATTTGCAAACAGCTTCATACTTGGGCAGTTGTGGTAGTGAGTGATATCTCGTTCCACTCTTGACATGATAAGATGTCATCCATCTTCTGTGATTATTTGCTGTGGCCAAAGTCTCTTATAATCCAGTCAACTGGTTGAAATGGGTGTTTCTAGGTAGAGGGGAAAAAGCTGTTAAAATCATACAACATACCTTCTGATTTTTCAGAAAATTTGTTTTCAAAGTCACTGCTATAACTAGTACACCACGTAATCCAGGTGTTTTCAAACTTTTCAGTCCATTAACCCATTGCCGACGGGTGGCATGTACGTACATGCCATGGCATGGCAGGACCATCTGCCGGGGGCACGTACGCACATGCCATAGAGTATGCATGGACATGCCATGAGTTTTTATTTGTTACAATCACGGCGAAAGATTATTTTTTTGCCAGTGAAAGTGTGATTAAGTCGGTTCTAACACTTTCTCATTTTTACCATGCAACAAAAAAAAAAAAAAATGCAACAAACCGACAATTTCAACTCCATGATGCCACACACTGCTTATTTTATTCGGACTATAGACCGAATAAGGATCAACTATGGAGTCTATATAACAATAAAAATACCCTTAAGTCTCGATTTATCAGGAAGTTTGGCAAGTAGAGACTGTAAAAAATAATGAAAATTGAAAATACAACATATCTTCGTAGTATTACGAAGAAATGGAATGGGATGCTGGTATTTGGCATGAGTGGTCGCGCATGCTCGGACGACGATATAAGCCCCCGGCAGCGAGGCTCAGGCCACTATGAATGCTACCCGTCAATTATGGGTTAACTTCTTCATAAAGTTTCATATTCTTCATTGATCCCATTTACAAAATTTGAAATGAATATTACAAGTCTTTTTACAATATATTTTGAAGAGAATTATTTAAACCTGTTCATGTGACTGTCCATGGACGGGTTGGCCATGGACAGTTTCACCCTCTGTGTAAACAGGCCTTTAGAAAACACCCTAGGCTCAAGTATTCTTGAGCAAGAAATATAAAAGTTACACAGAATGATTCAGGTCCATATCTGAGAATTTTTCAAAGCAATGTATTAAGTACTGAAAACATCACCATCATTAGTCTTGATTAAAAAATACTTGGCCAGTAAATCTCATATGATTTTCACAGAAGAATATGGGATCTTAGGCTCATGTGAACTGTTTCTTGCAAAGAAGCAGTTCCAAATCTGTCATCTATGCAGAATGGTACTGCCTTTTTTGTGAGACAGGTGTACAAGATGGATACAGAATTTTCTACACATTTTTCTACAAAGTTACATATACACAGCAAGTATAAGAAACAAGAAAGTAAGGAAACTCCTTTCATATCATCTTAACCCATTGCCGATGGGTGGCATGTACGTACATGCCATGGCATGGCGGGACCATCTGCCGGGGGCACGTACGCACATGCCATAGAGGATGCATGGACATGCCATGAGTTTTTTTTTGTTACAATCACGGCAAAAGATTATTTTTCTGCCAGTGAAAGTGTGATTAAGTTGGTTTTAACACTTTCTCATTTTTACCATGCAACAAACAAAAAAAATGCAACAAACCGACAATTTCAACTCCATGATGCCGCACACTGCTTATTTTATTCAGACTATAGACCGAATAATGATCAACTATGGAGTCTATATAACAACAAAAATACCTCAGTTCCGATTATCAGGAAGTTGGCAAGTAGAGACTAAAAATAATGAAACTGAATACACATATTTTCGTAGTATTACGAAGAACGGCATGGGATGCTGGTATTTGGCATGAGTGGTTGCGCATGCTCGGGCGACGATATAAGCCCCCGGCAGCGAGGCCCGGGCCTCTATGAATGCTATACGTCAGTAATGGGTTAAATATGCTAAATGAAGATGTAGCAGGTGGCAATATTTATGTGGAGTTTCACTCATATATTCAAAGATTTTTTTTTTTTTTTCCTGAAGTTGAAAAGTGTGAATACTGGATATAAGATTTAACACACAATAGAAGTAATAATCCCAAGTATATTATACTGACAGTTCTGTTTCTTTCAGATTGTGTTGATTCACAATTTTAAGACGGGGAAACCACGAGGATACGCCTTTATTGAGTATGAACACGAGCGAGATATGCACTGTGAGTACCCAACAAACCACACTGCACATGAAACAACACATACATATGCAAACATGGTTCTCACATTTATTTATTCACTTATTTTTAGTTATTCAGTTTTAATCACTCAATAACTTTTTGAGTAGGATCTTATTAATTCAGCCAAATCCAAAATATAATAAGCACCCATTGACCTAGGTTCAGGATTTTGTGTATGTAAAATATATTTTAATTCATATATTCTTTAACCCCTTTTTGCACAGACTACATGTGCAGAAAGTAAAGAAAGGATAAAAAATTAAAAAACTTCAAAATTATATCTCCATTTAGATATTGGCTAATATTTTTGTTTGATGGCCATTATACATGGAAATTTAACTATTTCATAGTTTCTGATATGGAGCTGATTTTACTATTTATGAAATTGAAGAGATCTTCAGGAAAATATTTTGTCAGATTCAAGAACTGTTATATATCATTTAGGTTTGCCATTTGTGGCATTTACGATGATTGAATTGTGGCAGTTACACATCTGCACTTAATGAAGTTCATTATAATTTCATTTATTGGTGTTATCATCATCTTTGTTATAAATAGATGGTTTCAGTATTTGAAAGTATTCTTTTTTACTAGTAGGAATAGGTCTTTTTGGTAGCCTACTAATGTTGGGTGTATGGAATGTGTACCTGTTTATTGATGTCCTGTTTATGACTATCATTCTTAACAATGAACAAGATCTTTAAAAGGAAATGACTTAAGTAGAAGAATTCTGAAAATTCTGCATGAGCACTTTGTCTGAGAAGGGAATGAAAGGTGTTCAGGGAATGTTGCAAGTGTTGGTGGAGGAGTTTGCTTGACTAAGGGAGGAAGGAAGAAAAGCATTTGGAATGCTGCT
>NC_051389.1:26974214-26989214 GCF_015228065.2 Penaeus monodon
TTTGATTTTGTTTCTTATGATTTAACACTGCTTTGTATTTAATTGTGATTCATCACCTTTGTAATGCTTTTGTTGATTAACCTTTGAATTGTGCAAGTTTCCTACAATGTGTTAATTTAACTCCTTGCTCCTGGGGCTGTCATATATGAATATGCTTTGCCCACTGTGAGTTTAGTGTGTAGGTATCTCCTCAAGTACTTAGTCGCCAAGTCCTACCAATTTTACTTGTGTATGCTTTTCCTTTTGTTTTTTGGTAACATTGTTTATTAAATATTTTGATATTAGTATTGTCAGTAATAAAATTAATAACAGCATTTATATTAACCCATTTGATCCAGGTGCTTTGCTGTCCTCACATGACCCAAAATCTGGGTATTAGGCTTGCTGACTTGGTAGCTCTTTCATGTGTGTGACTGGTAGGCCCAGCCCACACAAACACTTGTATGCAGTGTCAAGACTCCTTGCCTACCCTTTGGAATGTTCTCTATTTTTGCATAAGCATTTTTTGCATATGGGCTGTTCTCCAATGTTTGTTTGTCATTTAATATGTTGTATGAGGATGGTAATAGACTGTTTTACCTTGCACAGACTCCATATCATCTCTCTAGTTAGTCTACAACTGTGTGCAATAACAATAGCAATAAGTAGCATTTTATTATTTGTGCCATTTGAAACATTTTATGTATTATTCAACTTTCTGTAACACACCTTGCACTCCTGGCTACAGTGGGCAGGAATAAGATCATGAGCATGGAAATAGTGTTCTTCCTGGAGCCAGTACCCTTCCAGCCAAAGTTCACAGATGGTACATTTCACCCTTGTTTACTGGTGGAAATAATGCAGCAACCCCTTCTTAACATCTTGGATGTCATAAAAAAAAATCTGGGTCAAGGGGCGGGTGACATGAATCTGCCATCATGGAAAAATCTGGCTGTAAGCCAGGTGATGCAAACCTGCTGTCATGACCTTTTCATCTGAAGGCTGAGGTGATAGAAAAGACTCGCCATGAGTGCACAAACATATTGGGAAGCTTATTTTACCAATTTGGGGATTTTGTGTGGAATATGGAATGTAATGTCCATGAGCATTGACTGGAAAAATGCAGGCTCCATGGAGGACACCATTTCCATGCTCAGCATTGTATTCCTGTGCTGTGAGTGGTGACACAGGTGTATTACAGAAAATTGAATATTGCACAAAAATTGTTTTATTGTAGACTACCTAGAGAGATGATATGGAGTCTGGGCAAAGAAGAAAAAAAAACTTACCATCTGGATAATGCAAATCAAATGACAGATATGTCTATTTGAAGATGGGCAGAAAGCTGAAAATGCTTATGTGGAAAAAGAGTAAGTAACTTTGCAAATAGGAGGCATAGAGTCTTGTCACTGCACAAGTATTTGTGTGCTCCTGGCCTATAAGCAGCCACCTGGCAGAGCAGCCCCTCACCTAAGCCGAATGCCTGGATTTTTGGTGATTTGATTGCTTTGACACAACTGGATCCAATGGGATAACTGCCCACTGAGTCGCATCTTCCTCCCAATTGTTTTCTGCATCCGTAATAAATTATTCCTGCCAGCCCCTCATTCAATCAAACATTTCAGGATAACATTTCCATTACCCTGGCCCTTAGCCAGATTTTTCCATGATGGCACATTCTCATCACTTTGCTCTCAGCCAAATTTTTTCATGAAGTGACATTACAAAAAACACATTTTTCCTTGAAACTCAACGAAATGGGGAAATTGGTGAGAAGATTTAGGCCTACTGATTGACACCTTTGTAGCTGTGCACATGGAAATCATATAAGTGTAAACACATTTCACAAAATACTGTAGTGAGCATTACATGTTCCTGGTAGATTAAATTGCTATAGTTAATGAATTTATTTGAAAGCAAAAAATGATATCTACAAACATGAAAAGAAGTTATCAAAGTATTTTTGTTCTTAGACTCCTCTTCAAGTACTTGACACTAGTTTTCCACTCTACTCAAACCAGAGAACTGTCTCATACCTTTTGTCACCTTTAGAGGGTAGATTTTTTGAAGATGTCTTAACTCTAAAGGGGTGATTACACATTTAAAGGTGATAAAAATATTACAGTAGTAACATGAATGAAGTTGATATATGTTATTCAGTTGCTGCTTTGTTTCAGTATCTAACACACACTGATGTAACTGATAATGTGAATGTTATCTAATAATTTAGAATTTGTACTTTTTACTGTGAGGATCTACAAAAAAAATTGCTTAACCCATTCGCAACTGGATGATAATGAGCCCACCTCACTCTTGCTCTTGGCTGTGAGCAAGAGAGTTTTAGGAAATGATGCTAAAAAGAATTAAGCATACTCTTGAAAGTCTGTATTTCTTCAGTGACCACATCCAGGGCCAAACAAGTGAACTGCTTGGACCAGGCTTGACCGCAAGTGGCATGAATACTTGCCACCTAATAGGGTCCTGTTCACCATGACATGATTAGACATCATCAGTTGTGAATGGTTTAATATACATAAAATCTGGGAGAATTAGCCTATGGGTTATTTGTGTTTTTCCTGGGGGGGGGGGATGGTGCTTGTTTATATTTTCTGTGGAAATGTTATGTACTTGTTTTCAGTTTAATTTTTTTTATTATTATTATTATTATTATTATTATTATTTTATTATTATTATATTATTATTATATTTATTATTTTGTTTTTATATATATATTAATATTTATATATATTATATATATATATCAATATGATATATCATTTTGTTTTTTTTTTTTTTTTTTATTTTTTTCTTTTTTTTTGTTATTGGGAATTCTTTTTTCATTCACTCAATATGAATATCATTTTGTTTTGTTTTGCCTTCTTTAAAATTGTGTCTGTATGAGGACAATTGACCACTTGTAGTGATACTGAAGATTTATGAACAGTGAGGTCTTGCGGAAAGACGGAGGTCCAGATGTCAACATAAAGCATTCGGGCCGTGAAGATGACAGAAGACGTGGTGGTGGACGGGATGATGAGCGCATGGAGTCAGTATCTTTTACCTTTGCCGTTGCATTTGTTCCCTTTTGAATATTTGGGGCTCATTGAATATTAGTAATTTTTCTATTTGATTTTGTTGAATATTTGTTCACATTCCTGTCTCTGTATCATTCCAGAAGTGCAGATAGAGACCGTGAGAGAGACCGTGAACGTGAACGTGGTTCAGAAAGAAGGCGTTCTAGAAGTAGAGACAGAGATCGTGACCGTGAAAGGCGCAGGCGGTCACGAAGGTAAGTTATTTATAATTTAAGAAGACCACTATGTGGATCTTAGCTAGACATCAATCAGGAATTTGGAGACACATATACCTACATAAAGTAAACCACAGTAAACCACATACTACATGGATATATTGTACATTCTTTAATAAACTTGTAAATTTGTATAGCCGTGATCGTAAGAGGAGACGCTCCCGATCCCGTGAGAGAGGAATGCCAGAGGAAGGAGAAGAGAGGGAGAAGCGCCGCCACAGGTCTCGGTCCAGGGATCGTAAACGTCGCTCAAGGTCACGTGACAGGAAGCACCGCAGGGACAGGTGAGTGAAGGAAAAACACTGTGTGTGATAATTCTGTTTTTTAGAGTTAATCACATTCTAATTGTGTGATTCACAAAAGTTGTTCCTAGATACCCAGTTGTTCCTAATTTGTATTTAGTCACTTAAATATTTTTGTGGCCTCTTTTATAATGTGAACCTTTATTCCCTTTGTAATATATAGTTATGTATGCCTTTCTCTTTTTCTAGGGATCGTGAGAGGAGAGAGCGGGTACCTGGTGAAGAAGTTGAAGAAGGTGTTGTCAAAATCAAGCAAGAACCAGAGGATGGTAAAAACAAAACTTGTTTGTTTTACACTTGGAAAAGAACTGAAAAAAAGATACATGAATATTTTAAAATTGACATTAAAAAGTATCTTTGGTTTGTCACAAACATTGTTGAAAGATAATTGCTCTGCAAATTTATTACTATATTTGATTTTATTATTCTTTCCACATTAAACTGAAAAAATGTCATTTACTTGTACAAGGAGCTCCTACTAGTTTAGGTGGTAACTATTTACTATTGTCTCTGTTATTCATATAAAATTCTCTCCTCCTAACAGATTATCCAGATTATGGCAGTAACTATTACAATAATTACCCAATGAAGGATGAAGAAGAGAGGGCCAAGAATGGAACCAAATATGAGGAGGAAGAAGAGGCCAACAATGAAATTGACTATTAGGCTGGAAATGTTTGTGCTATGGATTTAGGTTTGATTGCAGAGATTGAGTGATAAACAGTTTGGACTGAGAAAGTTGCTTGTATACAGTGATGAAATTGGCTAGGCATGAATATTCACCTTGTCGAGGTTGTAACCTCTTTTTTGATTACTTAAAAAAAAGAAAAAAAAGAAAAGAAATTGTTTACAAGTATACTGTATTATGAATATTCATAGGGTGCTGATTTCCCCCCCTTACATGTACAGGGTAGATAAATATTTATGGAGAGATTGTAATGTATATTTACATTACTAAAAGGTTTAGAGAGCAAAAAGGTGATTTTTACTGGATCTCTTAACCCCCCCTCCCTCTCCGATCCAATTGCATTTGACAATAGCACATTGTAGACATTTTTATATTCTCATTGGAAAGTGATCATTAGATAACTGTTGTCAATAGCTATGTTGTATTTGTGTAACTAAAGTGTACAAACTTTTGACAAATGAGTAAAAATGTGTCTGCTGCACAGTATGTGCTTTTAAAGGATTATCTGTAATACACACCACTGAAATGGTTCCATCAGTGTTTTTTAAGAACAAAATATGTATGGCTTGTGTAGGATTGATGGATTGTGTGTCCCATCATGAATAACCCATCAATTCTGGGAAGCAGACATCCCTGAGCGTGAGAAAACACTGGGTGCGGGAGTCTGCTACATTGAGCTGAACGTCCCACTCCATGCGCCCTAGTGCGTCGCCACGCATACAGGCTTACCACGCCAACCAAGCGGTATGTTATGATGCTGGTACACGTCACCCAGTAGCATTGGGTTAATTTCTGATTACATCACATCAGATGAGATGGATAGCTTAGTCACAGATGAGCTGAGGTACAAATCCAATACTGCTTTTATGAAGCTCATCAGTCCATACTATCTGCTAAAAGAAATTCCATACTGGAATCCCACATTAGTCAGAATTTAGGCCTTCCATAGAATAAAGAAGCTGAATTGAAGTCTTCTGGATTAATGTAGGAAATGGTGAAAGCAGACTTAGTTATTAAGCATTTTATTTTGTTATTTCTACTCTCCTTTTTCTTTATTTTACTTCTTAGACTGAAAAATTGTGTAGGGAAGTTAAATAAGTGTATGGTTTTATTCATTATAGATAATTGATCATTTCCATGAAGAAACTGAAAAATACAATTTTTATTATTGAATAAACAGAAAAGAAAAGTCAAGATGTTTAATAACCTATCTAAATAAAAATATCACGTGTAATTTTTTCTACAGTACCAAGGAAACTGATGGCGCATGTTGAAGTAAATGTTATAATCAATGTTGCAAGGTCATCTATGAATGATATCTGGTAGATAGTACCTGTGTTGCTGTACATTTGTGTAATTGTGGTGAAAGATATTGGTTGTCCTTCATAATGATGAAACAAACTTTCCAGCAGATAGGAAAACATGACTAGGGGTACAGTGACATTATGTAATTAAGTACTTAGGGCACTTAATTTGAACATAGTGCTTAATTTTAAGTTCTCATTTGTCAAATAAAGTGTCATCATAGATGGGTAGTTTCTTTACCAGCCCATATATAGTAACCCATTTGCCCCATGTGGCATCTATTCTTGCTATGCTCTCAATGGACCCCAACATGTATGGCATCTAATCTTGCCATGGCTTCTACGAGCCCCATAATGTTAGGCACGTGTTTTTGCCATGATGACTGACTACAGACTGACCGTTTATTATTTTTTTGTACCTAATAGATGGCTCTGCTACTAGTCTTACTTGATGGGTTGATAATTATGTGATGTATGTAACTTATGACATATGTAATTATGAAGCAATTAATTATGACGTGTAATCGTGATTTATCACACTAGATTGCATGATTATGATGTACCTTGACCTGACTGGCTGGAAACTAGTAATTGCTTTGACTGGTGGTTCAGGTCACATTGTGTAACCTTATTGGTTAGTCATGTGAATAAAAGGTCAGTCAAAGGCTCATTCCAGCCGAATGATTGCAGCCATGGAAGGTATGAACTATATTCTCTCTTACAAGTCTCGTACGAAAGAAAAAAAACACTAAATTTACACAATGTGACCTCACAAATCAATACAAAGCTATTTTTGAACATCAAAGTGAAGCTACATTCACTTCTGCTTTTCTTCCTTTTCTATTGAATAAAAAAACATGATTTAAAAAAAAATATAGACAATGCACTACTTCTGAGTATCAAAATGATATTTGGCTTGCTGCTGTGCTTCATATTTTGCTTCATTTGAAAGTTTGAAAAAAAAAGGCTAAGTCTAACTTTTACCTCTCGTTCAAAAACAACACTTAACTTTTAGCATCAAAGTGTTGATGTCATCTGTTAATATAGACAACTTGGAAGCGATTCAGTATATCTCCTCAATACAGAGGCGAAAAGACGCCTAGAAAACACCATGAGAATATAAAACCCAACTTTACTACAAAATCTATGGCCAGATTCCTGCAAAATTGATATGATGGTCTTTGTGCAGCTGCGCCAGAAAAAATCCCGTTTCGGGGGTCCACGTGGCTGGCAACTATTCCCGGGAGCGGGGCTCAGTGACGAGTGAAAAATTCTGTGCAAATGGGTTAACAAAAAAGGTACCACTTAGAAAAGATAAGACATACTATTTTTTAATATTATAATTATTAGAAGTGCAACTTTGTGCTAACTGGGTAAGAGGACTGTCTGCTTCACATTTTTTTACCTTTTTATTACCACCCAGGGGGTGAGTGTAATTACCCCCCTCTGGAAACTGAAAATGTGCAATTGTATGGTGTAGAAAAGCAAACAACTTATATACCTATGTTCAAAAGGATATGAAAACAATATAAAAATTACTAATCTTTACCACTAGACTGCCATTGTCTCCAAGGCACTACTTCCCACCAAAGGCAAGAAAATTATTTACAATTTTTTATTTTTTATATATATATTTTTTTAATAAAGAAATTTAATTATTTTGGTCAGAACTGAATAGTCTTTCCAACAAAAGAAGGCTCGAATCAGATCAATAGTGCTGGAGTTATTCACCTGCATTGCTTGAAAAAAGTTTGACAAAAAGCAATTCTTTAGCCAACATACAAAATGAAAATAAAACAAAGTGTACTATACAATGTAATGTTGCAATCCAAATGGTGGTTTGATTTGTTTTAGAATAAAATGCAAAAAGATATATCTTTTCTAGAAACCCATACATTTGGATTTCCTCAATTATGTTACAAAATATATGTAATATAATTATGTAATTGATACTTCTTGCACTGATGTGGAAAATAATGATAATCACATATTGGTAATACTTTTTTGGTGGGGCCACTTGGCCCATTTGGTAGTTACCCATTACCAATTGTGTTCTATGGCATATTGTTCATATATACTAAATCTTAATACATTCTGAATGCAATGTGCATAAAACAGATCAATAATTGATGCAATTCATCATAAGATAACTTTCAATTGAGTCATTCAGCTGATGGAAGAGAAAAATTAGCCAATGTCAGTCGATTGAGGTATGGAGTGCCATTTTGGGTGCAGTTTTATTTTATTTATTCTATACATTTGTTACTTTCTAAACTTCATAACATGTACATTTGAATTCCTTAAAGATTTTCTTTGTTTTTTTTTTCCTTGAATTTCTCCATTATCTATCTTCCATACTCCAGTCATAAATGGTAAAAGGAGGTAAGAAGGATATATTTCAAATCATATTATTGTAGTGATAAGAAGTTGTAGGATCCCTTAAAATGCACATATATAAAATGAGTGAACATTTTGGAACAGTTACAGCCTCTGTTATTCTGTGAAGGAAACAAATGTGTAACCTTTTATTCATAAGATAATTTTTCCATGCATCCATGAATATGAAACTGCCATGAACTCAATTTTACCATGGGAGCCCAAGTCTGTCCAGGCAGTCCCCTTACTGATATGCTTTGAAAGGGAGTGGAATTGCTCTTTCCATGCAAGGTCAGTGACAAAATAAGTTCACTTATCCTATAAAAAAAAGTAAACACAACTATCCAATTGCATTAATAATGTACTTCACCATGCTAGTAATCAAATACATGACTAGTATGTAAAGGTACTATCTTGATTTTCAAAACAAGCTTTGTATTAGTTATGTCTTTATTCTTCTTAATCCTGTTATCATGGGTGGGGGGTGGGTAAGAGACGGGGAGTAAGGTCCAATGTTGGGGACCACGACTACTTTGGGCCTCAGCCCTTGGTGCAACTAATTTTGCATGACCTTTTTTTTCTCCTTTCCTTTTTCTTCTCTTTCTCCAGTCCTGAAAGGACTTGGAGAGCCATGGGAATGGTATTTTCTTAGTTAATCATTTAGCCCTTACCCATGATGAAGACCTTGAGGGGTACACCATTTCTCTTCTCCAGATATTTCAGGCTCACCATGACCAATAAAGAAGATTTTGTACCATTATTAGGGGCATTAAGCTTGCCCCTTCAATAAGCCTTTTAAAAATTAACCTATCTGTTTCCTGACCCCCTACTCTCTTTTGATAATGGCCCCCACCACTGCTACTGTTATTCCCTCCTCAATACCTGCTGTTAACTTGATCCGTCTTCATCATTTTCTAGCTCTACCTCCCTTATAACTACTCTTCATCCTTACAGTCTTCCTCCCTGCATTACTATTTTACTCCACACCACTCCCTCTTCCTCTTGTCTTTGTCCTGCTACTACGTACACATTTACAACAGTTACATCCGAGTCTCAAGCTTGTCCATTATCTACCCAAACTGACCTCCCTGGCAAACCTATGCCTGCCTAGACTCACTCCTCCCTTAATGTTTGTGACAGAATTGTTTCTATCTCCCTGGCTGATGCCATGCATAAAAGGATTGGTCAGACTATGAAAATGACCTACTTGCTTGCCTCATTGACTATGATGCAGTATCAGTACAGTGGTACACTATTCCCCCCAGAAGGCTTTGGAGGCAGAGACTGAGGCCCAATATAGGGATCATCCCTGCCTTGGACCTCAGCCCTTGCCTCAACTAATTTTGCAGGGTCTTTTCTTACCTTTTCCTTCTCTTTTTCTGTCCACATATCCAAATTGTTAACTCATATTTACACTTTTTGCCACAATAATGCTGTGTAACCTTTGATGCCTGGTACATTTGTTTGTTTTGACCACTGACTATTCTTGAAACCCATAAACATTACCTTACTGAACCAAAAAACTTTACTCCAAGACCTACCCTATTGCTATATTTTGTATATGTCGCTAATGACCTTAGATGTTGAAGCGGCAGAGAATTTTCAATAAATAAAGTAAATGTTCCCCCCAGAGAGCGCTGGAAGTCCTACACCAATACTGCCAAGATTACCTTTTGTAGACATGACCTCTCCCACGAAGTTTATATTGGTGGAGTGGCTTGCCTTGTTCAACCATATTGACCGCTCCCCTATCAACGTCATAAATGATGGCATTTTGACTACCATGCCAAGCACTGTCATTCCAGACTGATCATGACAACACAAAATGCACATGTGTCAATTGTGGTGGCTCCCATTAATTATTTTACAGGTGATGCCCTGCCAGTGAATTTGAGCATGAGGAAGCAGTTCTCAGATTCAAACTTGGCATCACTCTATGCGAGGCCAGACAGGAAGCCAGCTGACAAGGTTTTTATCTTGCTCTCTACTCCAATGCTGTCCTTCGCTCTGCTCCTCAGATGTGTGTGTATCTCCCCCAGTATCTCTTCCCCTTACCCCTTACCATCCTATCTCTACCCCTCTCTCTCTGTCAAATTTTTTGCCTTTTTATATGTAGATAATCCAAAATCAACCACCTCCCTAGTGCCTGTTCCTCCTTCTACTCATATTAAATATCTTACCAGGCAATCTGAATGTTCAACCTCATCCTTTCCATCCACATTCTGTGCTACACCTACCTCTTTCTTTGCTTTTTGGCTGTCTCTTCTTTTTCCTGCTCTTACAAAAACCTTTGTTTCTCAGACCTCTCCACCCACCTCCCCTCTAAAAACTCTTGAGGACTTACAAAACTTCCTAAACATGATGCGACTCTTTCATCAACCCTCCACTCCTACTGCGGACATCCAACCTCATTCTCCTTATGTTCCCCTACCCCTTTTCTTCCCATTCTCTCCCAACACACTCCATCCTCCCCTTCTGCACCACCCCCCTTCTATCCCCATTATTGCTTCTGCTCTTGCCTAGATGCTCATGTGATTAAATTTTGTCCTTCCTGTCCTCAAGTTCCTCCTGATACTTCACCTCCTTCCCCTGATTCCTTGTCTCATTCTCCTAGGTTCTTCTCCTACTTTCATGACCTCCATCTCTACCTTTATTACAGGTTGATCCACAAGTATTAGTATAACAGAAAAAAGTCTAACAGAAAAAAGAAGGGGAAAGGGAAAGGGAAAAGAAAGGAAATGAAAAACTACTACTACTACTACTTAAAATTACAATAGAATAGCAAATATGTTTGATACTTTTTTCTGTTATAAAACATTAACTCATTGGATCTGGTTGCATCATGGCAATCAAATCGCAAAAAATCTGGGCATTAGGCTTACATGAGCGACTGCTTGTTGGCTGGGCGTACGCAAATGTGTGAGCATGGTGACAAGACACTAAGCTTCCTATTTGCAAAGTTATTTACTCTTTTTACACATAAGCATTTCTAGTGTTTTGGCCATTTTCCAATGCCATATTTGCCCTTTGATTTGCTTTATCCAGATGGTAATAGTTTTCTTTTCTTTGCACAGACTCCAATCATCTCTCTAGATAGTCTACAACTCGGTGCAAGAATAATAAAACTATGTAACACCATATTATTTATGTCATTAAATTTTTTTTTACATAATATTTAATTTTCTGTGAAACAACCTGTGTCACTGCTCACGGCATGAGGAATACGATGCTGAGCATGGAAATGGTGTCCTCCATCAGGCCAGCACTCTACAAGTCACTGCTCATGGACATTTCACTCCACACTCATACACTGATGGGAATAATGCAAAATTGCCGAATGAGTAAAACAAACCTCCCACGATGTTTGTGCACTCATAGTAAGTATCCTCCATCACCCCACCCTTCAACTGAAACACCCATGACAGCCTACAGCCAGATTTTCCTGGGACAGCATTGTCGGTGGATTTATTCAGCGTAACAATTGTTTAGTGTTAGATTAATCTTGGCTTTATTCTTGGCGATCTAAGATATCTTCAATAAAACTTGGAATCTCTGAATCCACATAAGGATACCTTTTTGTTTTGTTGTACTTGTGAATTATATAAATATATACTTTTGCATATGCTTTATAAAATAAACCTTTTTATTTTTATAATTTACTCTGAGTTCTACCCCCAAGACATTTATTGCTACAAGGAAAAGTGAATATAAAATAAGATCCTTTTGAACAGACAACATGAACTGAGAAACATACTTTTTGTTTTTCATAAAACCTTTAAAATTAAGGAAAGAACCTACCACAGGCATGTTCATGTCACCTGCCCCTGGACCCAGATGTTTTCAAGATGTGATGGTCACATCTCCTGGATCCAAGGGGCTAATATAATAATTAATGAGTTTATGTAATCTTACCTTTCCATTCACTCCTTACATCTGTAGCTCTTCCTCCTGCTACCATCCCTTTCTAACCACTCATCTTCACAACACCTGTTTAAGCATTACAATTCTAGACTAAATTTTTATGCAATGCCAAACCACTTCCTCTAACAATGTCTAACAATATGAGAAAATGAACCCCTTAGACCTGGTTGCATCACAGCAATCACATAACCAAAAACCTTCCGCTCTGCTGGGCACTCCTTGTAGGCTGTGCACATGCAAACATGTGTGCAGTGACAAGACTCTATGCCTCATATTTGAAATGTTTTTCCTCTTTTTATGCATAAGCATTTACAGCTTTTTTGCCATTTTCCAATGTCCATATATGTCCTTTGATTTGCATTATTCAGATGGTAATAGACTGTTTTCTTTGCACAGACTCTATATCATCTCTTTAGGTAGTCTACAACCAGGTGAAGAAAAATAAAAATATTTAACATTTTGTTATTTGTGTCATTAATTTTTTTTTCTTTCTAATACTCAATTTTCTGTAATATGACCTACGCCACCACTCATGGTGCCAGGAATATGATGCTGAGCATGAAATGGTGTCCTCCATGGAGCTGGTGCTCTTCCAGTCATGGATCATGGACATTACATTCCATACTTTTATATTGATGGGAATAATACAAAATTGCCTAATTGAGTCTAATCAACCTCCTAAGAGATGTTTGCACTCTTGGTGAGTCCTTCCTGTCACCCTGGCCTTCAGCTGAAACGCCCACAATGGCAAATTCGTGTTACCCAGCTCAGAGCCAGATTTTGACAGCATGTTCAGGTCACCAGATTTTTTGATGTGATGGTCATATTATCTGAATCAAAGAGGTTAGGAAATAAGGTTAACCTGTTCCTGCCGGGTGACATGATAGGACGTCATAGCGACCCGCATGGTTGGCAGGTTCAGCTTGTACACGCGGTAACACGCAAGAGCGCGTGGAGCGGGACGTTTGGCTTAACGCAGCAGACTGCTGCGCCCACTGCCAGATATTACCAGAGTTTAATTGCTCTCAGAGATTTCTGATAACCAGGAATAATGGCTTAAGGAAAAATTCTTACATACTGCACAGAATTCCTTGCTTGATCATTCCTAATTGTACAGAATTTAAAGTCTTGAATGCTTTGGGGGAAATTTTGGCGCAATAACATTTGAAACTGTTACTGAAGTGATAATACCACAATATAGCAACACAAAATCTTACACAGAAAATATTTTTTCTTGATATGTGGTACTGTTTGAGGAATAAAAAACATTTAGAAGAAATGTTTTAATATATATGATTCATGATAAATAATGTGCATGCCTAAAATAGTAAATAAAAGTGTGTTTACAACAGATATATATGGCTCAAGGCACAGCAATTAGGGTAATGGTAATGAAGACAATCTATGAACTACTGCAACTCTTTCACTGAAAGCTATTCTAATTTTGCTTAGGCACAATGCTAAGTGCATAAAAATAGAGAGAGCTCTAATCATACATTATTAACAAATGGTGTGTGAGGACGGACATTGCTTTCAAAATTATGTAAGCCTTACATCATGTTTCACATTTATTAAAAGTAACATATTTTCTTGATAACAGTAACTGAAGCAAAATTGACTACATTTAAAAATAACAAGAGATATCACTGTATAAGTATTGAAGATATAGGATGTACTGACCTTGGGTATGATTACCTTAAATGGGAAATGACAGACCAAAAACAGCAATGAAAAGTCCAGACTGACATAAAATTTACATTTGTGTGGGTCAGTATCTCTCCAATTAAAGAATCAACTTGAATTGACCCAAAATCTGTACATCATATTTATTCATGTAATTAATCAAAATACACTGCATATGCAAGTAACTGCATATCAAAATTGAGTCAAACATTTGTAAAAATATGGTAAAGCAAAGTTTGCATATATCATAGACTGTTCCAAGGGATGGTAAGGAAAGTGCAATATTCTGAACTAAAGATATAGTGTATTCTATATAACTATTGCTTGGTAACACTTGAAAGACATGTCAGTAATGGCACACATACTTATCTAAATATACCATTAAAAAAAGAAGTTCTAAATAATATTATCAACCCTGCCATTTCCATTTTAGAAGTTCCCAAATGTACAGATATCTTTTAATTTAGTGACCTTTCCATTAAATGAGAAAAAAAGATAAATAAATTACTATAGAATGACTATAGGAAGGAATATTCTTGAGGAATGTTTTATTAGTTATGAAAAGAATACTGCAGCATTGTATAAAAAAAAATGTTGCACTCCCTTACTTAACATTATTAGAGGGTGAGAAAATTTGAAAGAAACATTGAAAATGATTCAACAAATATTCTCACAGAATCAAGGGATTACTGTACCATTTTCCCAAGCACTTATTTGTTCAACTCATTTATACTGGACAGACAGCATATATTCTACAAACCCCAACCAGTTACAAATGGGGAAAAACTTTACATAACATGGATTCATAATGCCCTAAGGTGATTTCAAAATGACAGCATTTCTAATAATTCTGATACAATATATATTTCAGAAATGTTCTTCAAAAAGAGAAAAACAAAATAAAACAGAAACATGACTAGATATCCCTGACATATTTACAAATTATCCAGTTTCAGTCAGAATGTTACTTACTAACTGGCACACTACAGATATTCAGTCTCTCAGTATGATACTTATCAACTTACAATCTCAGTCATATCATGTAACAGAAAGAAGAGTTGTATTGAAAATTAATATAAAAACTAGACAAAAAATGAATCTAACAGGTTTACACTAATCAAATTCACATTACTAATTCAAAAGAGAAGATGGAAGAAAAAAAAGTTTAATAACCCACTTGAGAAAGAGTATATCTACTAATGCAGTTCCATATGGATGACAAATCCTGTAGGACTATGGACTCACCCCAAAATATGATTGCAGAGGGGTTGATGTTCTACATTTTGCCTTTGTAAGACATGTTAAGCAGATCAATTATATAAAAATACTAAAAGAAATGGAGGCCTGCATCTAGTACAGTATAGTCTGTTTTGGCAAAGCTATTAAATATGAAATGACATTAAAGAAAATCTATTCATTTCACAGCCCTAGAAACTA
>NC_051389.1:26994214-27006714 GCF_015228065.2 Penaeus monodon
CACATGCAAAAATAATATGACAAGGTAGATGGTAGTAATTGAATATTTACAAAAACACAAATAAAAATACAACATAAAACAGCAGCCAATAAGAATGAGACAACAAAATAATCAGTGAGAAATGTGTATGGAAAATAAGATGATTGTAATACAACCAGCATGTACAGTGATGATAGTTTTAGTCTGGTGAAGCAATCTGTATTTGATGTTAACAGTGATAATTGAAGTTGCATTATCTTGAGCAATAACTTTAACCAACATGCCTGTCATTACCCCAACAAAAACCTACACAGTACCAAGTACCTTATATTCTAGCAAGATAAAGCTTCTAGACTGCCCTGGCAAATATCATTGAATTACAAACCTCCACTTCATATAAACTGGCAAGATAGTGCTGGAACTGGTCCCAACCTTCATGTGGATTGCTACAATTTTTTTGTAAATATTTTTGCTTTTAACTCTTTATTGACTATTGGCTTCTGATCTTGCCATAATGAACTGAGACCAAATGCTGGTTGGTAAGGGTATGCACCATGTGCAGTTGGCCAGCTCAAAGCTGAAAAATTTTGTATGCCACAGCCAAATGCGCACAGAATGTTGTGAATGTGTGCTTTCCGATCTAATGATTTTTCATTTGAGTGGTTGACCAGGAGTGATCCCTGACATGTGGCTCGATTCAGCAGAAAGATAGCCATCAACACTGGGTTAAAAGAGAGCCAAAGGCATGAGTATAAATGGCTGATGTATGGTTGTGATGTGTGGACTAGTGGTGGACCTGCAAGTGTCATATAATCCTGTTCTTGATGGTTACTATAGTTTTAGGGAGCCAGGATGGAAATGGTTTAATCATTATCTGTTTACCTGTATCATTCCTATCCACTTCATATATTAGATTCTAGAGGATTTTGGAATCTGTGTTGATTTGCATTATATTACAGGTACCATACATATTTAATGAATATTATATTTAGATATTTTGACACTTTAATCCCACAATGTATTTACCATTAATGACCTTAGCTGATCCCATGGCAGATATTTTAAAATAATGAATCAATTATCTGTGATACAAAATAGAATACCTTAAGAAATTGCTGATATTCTTACATAGAACTCGGTGATGCTTGAGAGCTAGGAGAAGGAGGAGGGTAATGATCAACAATATGACTGTGAAGATGACAAATAAAAGAATAAAAGAATTGAAATGGTGATATCTATATAAAGGCTAAACTGATATGCAGAAGTGAAGGGTAATGACAGTCAGGTGAAGTGGAGGTTTGTAATGATACTGTACTCTACATTAGTACTCAAGCAATAATCACCTGTTTAAGGTCTGACAATGACCAACAAATCTCTACACACAAATTTTAACAAAATAGAGCTTGAAGACTTCACTGGTGATTCATTGTCAAATAAAGAACCAGTCTAAGCTCTATTTTGTCATAATGTATATGGTAGATTGTTTTGCCTTTGCCAGAACCTGAAGATATGGAGGCCAATAAGAAGAGTTATAGGTGGCATTATAGGATATCACTTATAAGTCTGATTATGTATGAAATTGATGTTATATAGCTATTGTGTTTGTAGATTTTAAAATTTTTACTTTCTACCCTTTTCGGCCATGAGAGCTACTCATTATTGTTACTATGTTGTGATCACCATTGACTAAAGATATTTAATGTAAATTACACATAAGCAGTAGTTACTCATTGCATAAATAGCAACTGGGTAGAGGCTTGCTATTTTGTTAGTGCTCTTTGTGGTTAGCATTCATCATTCATGATATGTCTGACAAAATGGAGCCTAGATAGATAAAAGTACATGCCACTAAGGCATCTTTCACTTATGAGGGAGCAGTGTTAGAAGCAGTCTTTGTGTACTCTGTATTCATTTATTCATGTTGGATAGACTTGTAGGACCTGTCAGATGTGGGCAGTGATGTGGACAGAGACATGGATAGAGATGTGTACAGAGACAAAGAAGAACATTCAAATTAAAACAATGCTTGTTGTAGTGTTAAATGTAAATATTTCCATCATGTTTAGTAAAAATGAAATAATAGTATACACAAATATCCAAATTTGGTTGTGAAGGATGAACCATTTTTATTGTGTAAATGAAGTATATAATTGATAAGGTAAGCAGATGCTGGATGGTGCATAGCTATCTCCCTTGTGGTAGGAATAGTTGGAGTCCCAATCACTCATGGTGCCAGGTAGTCCACTCATGATGCTTCCAGACAATTGTATGTCTCATTTTTTTTTGTTAGGATTAAGTTTAAAGATGGCTTCTTATTATTATTTTACCATTCATATTGTAGGGATGAAGGAAAATTAGAAAATATGTAAAATATGTATCCTACTCAGTTGCCATGTGTGTTATTTTATGCTTTATTGGTATTGTTAAAACATATATGGTGAATACATTTACCATGTTCTTTCTAGTTTTCTGGTTTACACTATATTTTCTGTTTTTTTTTTGTATATTTATTTTTTTTTGTTTTAAACATTTTATAACCATTTTTTAATTGAGGAATATTACTATTTTTGTTCTTTTTTCAGTATCCACTGTATGCATACCTAACCCAAATTTTCAAGACTTTCATACATGAAGCAGGATAGACTTCACATTCTTAAAATTACACATTTCTGAGCTGTTGAGAATGTACTTCAAAAGGTAATGATAGTATGTCAGTCTTCCTTTTGCAGCATTCGTTGCATAGATGGTATGGCTACAGTGCTTCTGTATTCTTTAATTGCCATTCATTTATAGAATGAATAACATGTATATTATGTGCATCAATAGCATTGCAATTTTATCCTTCTGGCTTCTGATTATTTGTACATACTCATATCCTCTCTATAGTCCATGATGTAATATTTGTGTACCACTTGAGTTTGACATTCTGATCTATAAGGTCTGAGCAATTATTAACAAATTGATACAGGAAGGACATTACACATGACCTGTCCACTGTGATTTTAGTTTATTAAATTTGCTTACACATAGATGGTTCCACGTGTGTTTGGTTACCAAGGAGTCAGTTACGAGACCTATCTGATTTTAATTTCTTATTTCTTTCCTTGAATTTTTATAATGAAGAGTTTTTATTTTTATCACTTTTAGGACTATGGTAATGTTATGATAATAATCATGATGACAATAATAATAATGATAACTGAATTGAAAATATAATTTTTCCAGAAAATTCAAGGAATGGGGTAAACATTCAGGGAGGCCAAGTAATTGATTCCTTGGTGAAAGAATATTTGTGTGTAAACAGTATTACAGTGCACAGGGCATGTATGTGCCTGGTGTTAGTGGTTTAGAGGCTGGCTGGTAGTAGATCGTTTAGCTTAAATATCTTTTTTTGGGCTATCAACTTTCCACATCTGAATGTATGTGTAATAGATTTTAATTTGTTATTATTTTTTATTCTATTCTTTCTACTGTTTGAAATATTGTTTTTTTTATATTGATTAAAAACTATTTGTTAATTTTAGCCAAAAATATCATAGTCATAGCTGTGAAGGATCGGTTTTTATCACTGTTATAACTTTCATAGTATCACCTTTACTTTCAGGATATCATTATCATTATCATTATCATTATCATTACTATTGTTTATTGCTGTTATTTATTACTATTGTTTTTTACTAGTTATTACTGTTGTTATTACTAAGTTATTGCTGTTGTTATTGCTGTTACTATTATTATTATTATTATTATTATTTTATTATTATTATTATTATTATTGTTATTGTTATTGTTATTGTTATTGTTATTGTTATTGTTATTGTTATTGTTATTGTTATTGTTATTGTTATTGTTATTATTATTGTTATTATTGTTATTATTGTTATTCTTCTTCTTCTTCTTATTATTATTATTATTAATATTATTGATATTATTAATATTATTAATATTATTAATATTATTTATGTTTATGTTTATATTTATGTTTATGTTTATGTTTATATTTATGTTTATGTTTATATTTATATTTATATTTATATTTAGATTTAGATTTAGATTTAGATTTTGATTTTGATTTTGATTTTGATTTTATTGTTATTGTTATTGTTATTGTTATTGTTATTGTTATTGTTATTATTATTATTATTATTATTATTATTATTATCATTATCATTATCATTATCATTATCATTATCATTATCATTATCATTATCATTATCATTATCATTATCATTATCATTATCATTATCATTATTATTATTATTATTATCATAATATTAATAATTATTGTTATATTTATTATCATCACTATCATCATTATCATTATCATTTTTACCATTATCGTTATCCACTTTCACTATCCCTGTCATCATCATTGTCATCATTATGATTATCTATGACGTCATTTTCTCTGCCATCATTGTCTGTCACTGTTATTGCTATAGTCATAGTTATAGTCAGTCATATTATACTATCATGGCTGTTGTTATCATGATCATGTCCATCATCATCATCATCATCATCATTACCATTGTCATCACTTTTGTCATTGTCATCTTCATTGTCATTGTCCTTGTCCTTTATAGATGTCAGTGTCATTGTTATTATAATTCTCATAGTCATCATCATCATCATCTAACTTCAGTAACATTAATGTTTTCTTTTCCCTTTAAAGTCTTTTTATCCTCATACTGTGTCATTCCTTGCAGGAGCTAGAGGGTAGTAGCAGTGCCGCCTCCACCCCCGGGGATGTTATCACCACCACCTCCTTCCAGACAGAGACGCCCACCACACCCCTCCCACCACCATCACCTCGCACGGTAAATTATCTTGCACTTTGCAGTCTTGGATGGTAAAGGTGAGGGGAGTCAGTGAAATTTTTTTTTTTATTATTATTTTTTTTTTTTGAAAAGAGAGAGTGAAGATTTACCTTATTGGGTGTGATTATCTTTCCAGATAACTACAACTGATAGCATCCCCCCCCTAGAGGACATGCTTGGGCCGCCGCCTGCTTACTCCTTCCAGCCGCCTGAGATGAGCCCATCGGAACCCATGCCAGGACCTCCACCTTCGTACGATGAATGTCACAACCTTAATGGTAAGCAAGAGGCTGTCATAGGCTTAGTTTTCGTTTAACTGTGGTTTCCTTTTACTTTTTCTTTCCTTTGCTTTTCTTAATTTCTATTGTTATATCTTTAAATCCTATGTTATTTATCTCTTTTTCCTCTGTCCACCTGTCCACTTTCTCTCTCTTTTGAATCTTGTTGTCTTTCTTATTTTCTTCTTTTTTTTCTTTTTCTTGCTCCTTTTGCAGATCTCATAATGAATGAGAAACACATAAAGGCTTTTAACAGATAATAACTGTTCTTCCTGCCAGCCCCATAATCCACCTTGATGTCATAATCCAACCATGGACTTCTCTTGCAGTCCCTCCACCCACCTATGAGTCACTCTTTGGGCGAGTCAGAGAAGTCCAGAAGAGTTCAAATGGTCTTGTAGACTTCATCAAGAATCTGATCATCTTATTTTTGGGAACAAGTAAGTCTACTCAAGTCATCACCAGCAGATAGACATTTTATTATTGATTTGTTTTACTATAGCTTTTAGAAATAACCATTTATTACAGCTGCATTCTTTCCAGCTCACACTTACCTGTTAAACACCCCCGATTCCTCACTGCCCATACTCTCTTATCAAAGACCTGATTCATAGTTTTCAGTAGACCATTATTGTAAAGTGATAATAGAGTATCCTGCTGGGGGACCTAAAATAACAATATCTAGGGAGCACCTGCACTCTTGGGTAAATTCTGTACATCATGTAAGTCATATTAATAAAGGAAGGAAATCATCTGTAGCGTTCCTCATATAATAGCTAATTATGTTATTAAGTTTCACAGTTTTACAGGAAAACAAATTACTCTGTGAAAGGTAAAAAATCATATGCACTGTATCTATACAATAGCTAACTGTGTTGACACTCATACTTATAAGGACTTATATCATCCAACTTACATTAATAAAGGCAGGAAATAATTTGCAATATTCTTCATACGGTAGCCAACCACATCAACTGCTCCTCCGTGGATGGTAAACCTACTTGCCATGTGTAAGCTTTAGCACTGTTGTGGATGGCAAGCTGTGAGTTGCTGTATATTCTCACATTGACTATATTATCTACTTAGTTGAATATGCACCCTAATAAACACAAATTGCATTTTTCATTTTATGACATGAATGGAAAAATACTCTTCTGTGCCGATACTGTGGAAGAAAAACCCATAATACAAAAACTAGATTTGTTGAAAATGAGTGGGTTTTTCTTCCATTATATGACATATATACACTTGTATATGGAAGATGAGAACGTGCTAATAGATGCCTTAGTAAGTAATAACCTCATAATTGATAATGAATATTTGTGTAGGTCATGTCATTACTAGTCTCTAATTACTCTGTGTCAGTATCTAATAATTGTATGGTGTATATGTCTACAATTATATATGATACTTAAAAATTAACCAATAAATGTCCGTAAGTAATTACCATGCAATTATCATAATCAGCAATATTTTTATTTTATGGTAGGTCATTCTATGTCACCAGTAATCATGTGACCCCAGAAGGCAGGATCTGAGTGGCTGAAATATGTTATAAAATATATAATATTTGATGTATTATTTAATGATTTAGGAATCATTGAGTGATATAATGATTCCTTGGGATCACAATGATTGATTATATATATATATATATATATATATATATATATATATATATATATATATATATATATAAATATATATCTATATATATATCTATATATATATCTATATATATATCTATAATATCTATATCTATATTCTATATATCTATATATCTATTATATCTATATATCTATATATCTATATATCTATATATCTATATATCTATATATCTATATATCTATATATCTATATATGTATGTATGTATGTATGTATGTATGTATGTATCTATCTATCTATCTATCTATCTATCTATCTATCTATCTATCTATCTATCTATCTATCTGTCTGTCTGTCTGTCTGTCTGTCTGTCTGTCTGTGTCTGTCTGTCTGTCTGTCTGTCTGTCTGTCTGTCTGTCTATCTATCTATCTATCTATATATGTCTATATATATGTATATATATGTATATGTATGTATATGTCTATATATGTATATATATATAGTATATATGTATATATATGTATATATATGTATATATTTACATATATATGCATATATACATATATACGTATATACAATATTCATGCATATGTTTATATATGTATATGTATACATACACATACACATACACATACACATACATATACATATACATATACATCACACGCGCATACGCGCATACACGCACATGCGCACACGCGCACACGCGCACACAGCACACACACACACACACACACACACACACACACACACACACACACACACACACACACACACACACACACACACACACACACACACACACACATCAGTTGTGCTGCTATGATATATTTTTATGTAGAGAAATGATAGTTTATAAAAAGAATCACTGCAATTAGTGCCTGTGAGTCTCATCAGGTAACGTAAAAGCTGCTGACACGCTGGTGTAGTAAAAGGTGAAGATGATGCAATTTTTATTTTTCAGTTGGCTGTACAGTGATGATCAGTGTGACAATTGTGATTCCAATCTTCATGATCATCGTTGGATCCCTCAAAATGGATGAATGTCCGGCAGAGAAAATGATCCCTATTTATCTGGTCATTGGAGGTTGGTTTTAGGTCAATAAAATTTCAGTAGAAGAAAAGCTACAGTGACTCACAGAATTCTGAAATGATGGCAGTAGATAAATTTATAGCTACAGTATTGCCATTTGATATTTAGGATGAAAATGACATTGGGAATACATACAATATAGTTTGAATATAGTATTTCAGAATGTAAGATTATAAACATTATGATTTCAATGCTAATGAGCAAACATTTGCATACACTTGAAAGGAACATTTGGAGTTGTAAAGAACTTGTTGGACCTACAAGGGAGGCTTCGCCGTCCACTGGCAGAAGACGATGGAGGTGAAAGTCATGATGGACCAATTCCATGGCACCGGAGATTGCAGTTTACCGGGGCCATCAATTTCTTCTTGTGTATCTGGTTCATTTTAGGTGAGAATTTGTAATTGCCATTTTGCTCTACGGACATTAAAAAAATCATGATAGTTGACCCCTTGTTCTAGTATGTCATCAAGTAATACCACATCCACTGAGTTTATCTTATTAATTTTGTTTACACATATAAGACTCTGCGAGTACTTAATCACCAAGGAATCAGGTACTAGAACTACCTATCTCACATGTACTCTTTTCCTTGATTTTTGGGAAGATTTTAAAAAAATTGCTATTATTATTTTGATAAATTTTTTTTTCAAGTGCCCTGTCCCACAAGGACGTTGGCGATCATGGATTTCCATGATTTTCTTGGATTACATAGTAATCATAATTTCAAAGATAATGTTAACAATATTAACCTTTTATTGACGGGCATAAGAACTCACTGAAATCAATTAAAATCTAGTGAGATGTGGCAATGGCCCGACAGTGGGCGCGGGAGTCCGCTGCCTTAAGCCGAACGTCCCGCTCCACTCGCTCTGGCACGTCACCGCGTGTACAAGTTTGCCCATCCATGAGACCCATTTTCTATGACGTGTCTACACGTGACCCGTCAATAATGGGTTAATATCATAAAAAAAAATACTGAAAATTCAAGAAAGGAGAAACAAGGTGACTTGACATTTAGCTGCCTGTTGGCTGAGCCCTTATGTATATCATGTTAATTATATATATATATAATTCACAAAAAATACAGCAGGCAGGTTGTCCAAATGGTCAAGAATAGATTATTTATTCTTAACCAATAAACAGTAGACTTTCTAGCCAGGTAATACATCTCATAGATATGTTGGTTTATCTTGTATCTCTCTATCCCCTTTTCTCACTTCCCTCTTGTTTTCTGCTCTCTCTCTCCTCATTCCATTCTCTCTCTCCTTTCTCTTTCCTCTCTCACTCCTCTCTCTACTATCTGTCTCATCAATCCCCTTTCTTTCTTTTCTCTTGGTTCTCTCTACACTCAGTGAGTCTTGTATCTGTCTTCTGTCTCTGTCAATATCAGTTCTTTGTTCTATGTCCCCTGTCTCTGCCCCTCCACTCTCCCTTACATTCAGAATCAAATATGTGTTGAATAATATGGCAATACCACTATTTTAGTAAAATGTAGCACTACAGCCTAAGCTCCTTCAGCCAGTAGAGATGGGAGAAGGGAGAGAAAGTGAAGTGGGGGGTTGCATACTAGCTACATTTGTTTGTCAAATGTTTTTTGTGAGTCATCATTTCCAAATGTAGCAGTTGGTAAACATTAAGAAAGTCAAAGAAGACCAAAAAAGGAGAGAGGCAGCCTTTGGGAATTGCCACCACCAGTTCCAGGTGCTCCTCAGCCACCATTCTGTATTGAAACCGGTCAAATACATCTCTTGCATTGTGAAGATATTCATTCTCATTCATACCTTTTCTACTTTGTCAACATGTATATGGTTCATTCTGTCCTATGTTTCCCTAGAACTATGGCTACTCCTCCTCCTCCTTCTGCAGTTAATTATCATTTCTGATTATTACTTCATGCTGATGAGTAACATATGTAGCTTTGATATACAGCTGTGGTTGTGAGCATTGAAATATTTAAACATATATATCTCACAAGCAGATTTTTCTGTTTGAGTTAAATATTCTTACTTATCATTGAAAGTGTATTTTCTTAATGTTGTAGAAAATAATGACATAACTTGAAAAAAATAATATATAATTACCAGGATTTCTGTGCATCTTGTGATAATATATTCATAACGTTGTAGCATTTAATATATTGAATTTAAGGGAAATGAATATTTGTATGTAAATAACTACTGACAGTCCACAAAAATAATTATTATAATTAATTATTAAAGACACTAATGAGCCATTAGTGAATGATGTCATGAGTGGATGACTGTATGATGTTGGGCATTCTTTCTCCTGAAAAATGAAAGTATAGCAAAATAATATTTTAAAGGAAAGATGCAGTCATTTACTTTGAATAGTATTATTTTTAAGTGACTTTTTTCTATGAGATGACTGTGCTCCCTTAATTCAGATTGTATGGATACATTATTGCAATGAAAATATTTTATCTGCAATACTAATGCACCATTAATGAAATGAAGAAATTTTCTTTCCCATCAGGATGTGTGTGGGTGTATCGAATCTATGAGCCCAACTATGTTGAAGGTTCTCATGATTATTGTGACTTCACCCTGTACCAGTTTGCCTTCTGGCTGATCACATCTGTCTACATCGCCGTGGGCCTTCTCACCTCTTGTATGTGCTGCCTGTCTGTGGCAACAGTTGTCATGCAGCATAATCGGATGAATGGAGCCCAGGTTTGAGTTTGGCCTTGAGATTCATCAGTATAAGAAAAGTACTGTATCTCTTTGCTGTGATTGTTTTTCCTTTAAATGATTGGCCTCTTTTTAAATGTGTGTATAGTTGTGATTTTTTTTTTATATATACAAGAATGAGTGGTTTTTCTTTGTACGTAAACAGAAAGGATCCTAAATCAAAAGAAATATTATCACCTAAGAGTGATATAAATGTAGTGATATTTCTGTAGTTTGTATTGGTTTTAAAATTTCTAGTCACTGTTGCATTTGAATCATACATTTTGAATTGTTGAAAGCTACTTCAAAATGGTAGCAGACAAGAAAGGAATGTTGTAAGGACTGTTAATTGTTTATGTAGTGTCTTTTGTCATACATATTACTTTTGTTGAATTAGCCATAAAATCACATTAAGATTTTATCATATTTTTCAACATATCATTTTACTTTGTTCTTCGTGCAGCTGTATATTCCAAGTCAAACCTGGCTATGTAGCCATTTTATAGTTATAATAACTCTAGATTGGCTGTTGTAAACACATCGCCGATACTAGGGTCAACACGTACTGCCTAGAATGTGTTCTCACTTTCCCCATAGATCTGAACGTGATACCAGTGTTTAAATTTGAGTGAATCTTCCAAATCAAAGACAGTGTTTATTCGGTCATAGTGCTTATGGCATTCAAGAAAAAAGACAAGATTCTGCCTTAGAAACAAACTTATGAAAAAAAAAGATAGTGAGGATAGAAGAAACCCTCCCCCCTTAAGAAATGAAGGAAAGAAAAAATTCATGCATTCCCAATACATGGCACAATTGGGGGTTTGCATGAACCAGTATTTTTGTTATACAGGCCAATTAGCACAAGTATTTGGCCTTCCTTTAACTTCGGTAGGCTTATGATCCTCATTTGTAGTTTTGTATGGTTTTTATATCGTAGCAATTCTTTACCTGATGGCTGTCTTTCTTGACTAGAAACCCTTTCGGGTGATATTGCCTCTCTTAGCAAAGAAAATATAGTATTACAAGTTACCATGATAAGTCACATAAATGTGCACAAGATAACTACAACATGCCATGCCTCTCATGGCTCTAAGTGATGAGTGTATGGCCTTGTGTCATTAGTCATATGTCTCAAAAGTGCCATAGGTTGCATGGGACGAAAGTATTATGAGTGAAGAGAAACTGATAAAAGACATACCACATGAACAAGAACTGTCCCTTAATCAAAGGGATTGAAAGTTCCGTGCATCTCATCCTCACAGGACGTGATTTCACCAAAAGTTGTCATTAGTTTTTATTTCTCCAAGGTGTCCTTTTCCCAAGTGCAACAAAATGTTAGTCAGGTTAAGCAATTAGTGTAAATCTTTTGATACTATTGTAGTTCATTGAAAATGACTCAAGGTTTGTGGACTAGTGCCAAGATTCACATTGAAGTAGATGATTTCAAGTACATGTGTTGAGATTCATCTTTCAGAGTTTCCATTACTTGTACAATAGATATTTTTCCCATTATGTTTCACAGTTTATGTACTAGATGTTATGTTTCCATAATAGCATGCAGGGCACTGGTCATTATCAAAGCATCAAAGGAATGGATCTTTCAGTTTTGCAGTTTGTATGATATTACCACATTAGTTATCACAGGCTTCAGATATATGTAATTTATGTGGTGTTTGGTCATGTCACATTTGTCAAATCTGGCAAAGAGTATGTAATGTCATTTGAGTCATTTATGGTTGACAATCACATTGGAGCCTAAGTAACTATATTATTTTACAGTAATCCTTCGATTAATGAAACCCCCCAGCAGGTTTTGCATATGACTTACACAAATAGAGTAATAAATTAATCCAGTATTAGAAAGAAAAAAATAAGTAATAGCAAATTTACTGTGCAATTGATTTTTGTATTTCAGCTGGCAACAGTGTAAGAAGTATATGATTTGCTTTATTGATTTGTTTGGCACTTATGTGAAGCACTAATTACACTCATTCACTTTTCCTAGATATGTAAGTAAACATTTGTCTTCAATAATT
>NC_051389.1:27011714-27017634 GCF_015228065.2 Penaeus monodon
GACATTCAGTAGTTTTTGTATGTTCTGCAAGGTACCTCATACCTTTTTCATGTCATTAGATATAGAAACACTTACATTTATCAGAATTCCTTCACCAAATGATTCACATTGAGGCTACTAAATTGTTTAAGGGATTAGCTGTTGGTGAGCTCTGTGTATTTAGGCTTCATTTGCTGTTCCTGAAACATTTCTTCAGTTCTTGCTTTTACAAATCATGATCTTTGTGCTTGTTAGATTGAAATTACAGGAGAGCTAAGTTGTACAGTTGTTTGCAAGTTTGTAAGATTTCTTTGGTCTAAAAGAAGTGGGAAGAAAATGTATCTTGATTGATATCCCTGAGTTTTGTTTCATTTTAAAGGTATTTTTGTATGTTAATATAAATTTGTTCAGTCTTTAACAAATATTTAGGGGTTCTTTTTTGTAGTAAATATGTTTCTGAAGAGTTGTGTATATTATTATGTGTTTGTGATGGGCTAAATGTTATGTACTGTTAGGTGCAAAAGTTTGGTCCTCTACCAGCTGCAGTGATAGTTTGAATCAGCTGAGTCTCATTTTGCTGAAGCAGCTGAAAAATGTATTGAATTTGCTTTACACATGCACATACATGTTTGTGCCCCCCCATTTTTGCACAAACAAAATTATTAAGCTAAAGTCACAGTATACATTCCTTCCCAGCTTCAACAGGTTAAAGATCATGGCAAGATCATGGCAAGTGATATACTTTGGTATTATTTAACAATTCTCACTAGTGAATTAATAGTAGGTTTGCTGGAAATAACCTATAAATTGTGTAGAGCTGCAAACAAATTTTGAGTTGTAGAAAAATGCTAGAAGCCTAGATAATGTCTCATCAGGCAATTTGCTGATTCTGTTATGTCTGACATGGAATTGACTGATATTTCATCAGACTTTGATATCATGGACAACAGCAGATATTTATTAGAAGAAGCTGAGAGAGAGAGAGTGGAATCATGTCAGTCTAAGCTAGAAAATTCAGATTAGCCATCAGTGGACATGGTATCCATTGATACCTATGGTTCATGCCAGACAGGAGAAAAAACAAGTACGAGAGAATGAATGAATGGATAGATGAAAGAGAGAATTAATGAATGGATAGATGAAAGAGAGAATAATGAATGGATAAAAGCAATAGAAAAAAGAAAGATAAGAGATAGTGCCTATGGCAGTGTCAATTAGGCTTCTTGTGGTTTTCTCATAATTCAGTTTTGTTCTGTGATGACAGTACTTTAGGGGAAATTGTTGTTACATGTATTTGGCAGACTAAATTTGATTTAGTCTGAGGGTTATATATATTATATGATACCAAAGAGTAAATTCATTCTGGTAAAAAAGTTAGAATAGTTTCTGGCCCAATAGCATTATAAGCATGTGATGGCTGTTAGTGACAGTGGCCCATCAACAAAAACCTGCCTGCCCTACAGCCATCCCCCACATCCCATCCACATTACATAGTATGACATCTTTTGAGTAGTCACAACACTTCCTCCAGCTACTTGGTGAACTGAAACTCGGGTGCTTTGAACTTGCACTATGACTGGGTAGAGGATTGAACTACTGTGAACAATAGTACTTTTGTCTTTGTCAGTGTTTTCTGCAAAGTAACTTTTAGAATTCACAGTTTAGAGTTCAATAATGGATGTATAGACATGACAAAAAGTTTACTTCTGCACAAACAAAAGTCCATCTGCTTCTGATGGCTGTATTGATGTAGCTCTGTCATTTTATTTTTATGGATAATGGACAGTGAAATGTGACACTGTTGTGATACCCTGGTGGTTGCTACTCATATATTGCATGTTATGTTTAACTGAATGCTAAATGTGTTTATTTGAAATTATCTGAAATATTTTCTGTGTGGGTATTTACTGCTTTGATTAATTTTCATTTACAGTATTTTTGTTGATGAATTGATTGTTTATTGAGCTTTAATTTGAGTAGTGCTATGTTTCTATTCACAGGAAATGATTATTCATGCACATTGTAAGTCATTTTTTTTATAGATATCTAATGTATGACAGAAAAATAGCAGGCAAGGTGGATTAAATTTTAATTCAAATTTGAATAATCTTGAAAAGAATATCTACTATGATATAAAATGGCATCTGTATTTCTATTGTTTAAAGTAGTGGTATTGTATTATACAGCAGGCATTTATAGCATGACATCACATGTTGCAGAATGCATCACTGTATGTACATTAATAGAATTTTTTTAGATCAGTAAAATGTATATTATATTAGATTTGCTGCAGATTTTTATTATTATTATTATCATTATCATTATCATTATCATTATCATCATCATCATCATCATCATCATCATCATCATCATCATCATCATCATCATCATCGTCATCATCATCATCATCATCATCATCATCATCATCATCATCATCATCACCATCATCACTATATCATCAATTATCATCATTATTATCATTATTATTATCATCATATTCGTTTTATTATCATTATTATTATCACATTATCATTATCTATTATCATTAATCATTATCATTTATTGTTATCATTATTATTATTATTATATATATTATTATTATTATTATTATTACTATTATATTATTATTATTATTACTTTATATTACTATCACTTTTATATACTATATATCACTATCATATCATCATCATATCATTATCATTATCTTTATCATATCATTATCATTATCATTATCATATCATATCATTATCATTATCATTACATCATCATACCATACTCATTTACATTACATTACATTATTATCATTATTTATATATACTTCATTATTACTATTACTATACTCTTATTATTACTATCCTATTATCATTATATATATCATATTATCATCATATCTTTATCATATTATATATCATATTCATTTCATCATCATTATCTCATATCATATCATCATATCATATCATCATCATCATCATCCATCATATTGTAACTATCATCATCATATCATTATCATTATCTTTAGTCATTATATCATTACTTCATTATCAGTATATGTCATCATTATTATTCATTGTATTATATTATATTATTACTATTATTATTACTATTATATTATATATACTATTATATTATTATTTATTATTATTATTATTATATTATTATTATATATTATTATATTATATTTATATTTTATTATTATGTTATATTACTTATCTACTACTACTACTACTACTACTACTACTACTACTACTACTCTACTACTTCTACTACTACTACTCTACTACTACTACTACTACTACTACTACTACTACTACTACTACTACTACTACTACTACTACTACTACTACTACTACTACTACTACTATTACTGTTACTATTACTGCTTTATATTTCTGAGGAACGGCTTTGTGAGAATGATACATTGTCTGCAGTTTTTTTTTGTATAATTTGAAGATGGCTATTTATGGTGAGAGTTTACCTGAAATACTAGAACTGTTACTTATTTTTGTGCATTAAAAAAATAGAGACAGTCTCACCGGAAAGTTATTTATTGGAGATCTCTTGTATAGTGTTGTGCTTGTTTTAGAAAGGTTTTTGTCTCATTTCCCTGATTGTTTGTTTGTTGAGGCTGAGAGGATAAATTTTTCAGGGATGAGAAATATATACAGATGAGGTGGAGAGTTGGCATTCATTTCATTTAATAAGTTGAGACTCTATCTGTAAATGTTCATAGTTCCAAGAGGTTTGTATCAACATTTTTCATGCTAGTCTCTTAGAATATTTTTTTCCTCTTCCATTTTATTTTCATTCAGCCTTGTACTTGTTCCAACCTTTGAACAGTGTAATCCAAGATCATGTACAGGGGCTATTGATTCACTGATTATCTGTGACAATCAGCTGTTTCTATTATCAATTGACCTGTAGTGGTAACACAGAGATTATAGATAGATTACTCAAATATATTTGTACCTGTGGTTTATTAGGTTTTGACTACAGTTGTAGGTTAAGGTTAAATTTTCATATGGTAGGGTTTTCTCATTTAGTTTTAGATGTGGACTCCTGTAATTTTAGGAAATGATCCAAAGAATAACATTTTATAAAACCTTTATTGAAGCAGTACAAATTACTTTTTTTTATTAGACTGTAGGTCTTATTAAAAACAAACAAACTACTTTTTGTTCTGTCATCATGATGACTGTTATTTTTTGTATAAATCAGTTATTAACATTGAAAATATATAGTATGAGTACTTTTGACCAATCAAGAATGCAAATATATTTGATAACTTTGGAAGAAGGAAAGTCACAGATAAGTTATGTAGCTTTTATCTATTACAAATTTCCATTTTGATATGAAGGAAAACATTCATATATATAGTAGTAGATAACCAATAATATTTTATTGCATTATGTTCATTATGTTAAATAAGCTATATGCATGGAAAGGGAATTTAAAACTTGGATGGTATGCTATTGGTCTATGGCATTGATTAATTTTTGTAGTTTTGATTGGCACATACTTATATTGTTTTGCCTTGATCAAAGGTGTGAAGAGTATGGGATTCTGTCATAACTGTAAATTGGCACAAAAACAAGACAGATAATGTTGATTAATAGGAAGTTACAACTAATTACATGCCAGTTTTTTTATTTGAATTTTGTTTTATGAATGCTTAAGAATCTGAGAATCCATTTCCCACTGCCAGTGCTGACTTGTGTGAGACTCTTGTGATGAAAGCTGTCTAAATTTAATTGCTAGAGTTATCTTTGATATTGATTCACCAATTCTTTTTGTGAAATAAGTATGACATCTTGCATGGCTGGTGTTTATTGTGCTTTGGAGTCATGTTCATATGATACTGTACAAAGTAATGGTAGTTTTTTTGCATGCTTTAGTGATATCTTTATGAAGGGGATATTAAGGTGAAAGATATTAGGTCTTTTGCTTCTGAAGTACCTTTTGTATGTGCTCCTTTTCTTGATACATTTCCATTGTTATTGAGTGGCTGTTGATGTTGAGTGTTTTTTAAAAATTGTGTTTTGTGACATTCTTGTTTGGTCTTAGGATAAAAGATGGGTGTGTAGGTGTTTGTATATGTGTGGGAAATGGAGTAGCACTAAATTTGATTTAAAGGAAGTGTAACCAGTGAGAGGTAGCCATAAATTTCACAACAAATATCTTGATTTTTTATATTTTTTCAACTCTTTTCTCTTTCTCATTGCTCTTATTCCACACTCTTCTGCCTCACCTTATACCATCTCTTCTCATGCACCCTTATCATGTCTACAGTCACAAAAGATATAAGTTTTAGAGTGAGAAGTAGATCATCATGTTAGTATTTTTTGTGGTTATGTATATGTTTCCAAGAGTGTGTTAAATGTTCTTTTAATCTACCATATTTTGTTTTTAACTGCCTGCTTTGTATTGAAGGTGGTATAGTAGAAAGTCAGATCCTGGATTTGAAATTTAGGTGTGCCATGTCAGGTTGTTCCAGCAATAAAAGCTTGACTTCCATGACAAGGAATATTGAATGATTGACTGTATGGTTCATGTTTCATGATCTTTCCTTTAGTACATGAACTTGGACATTTTATCATTCTAGTCATGCTTTTATATACATTTTGGTAATTGTATGAGATGTTTCCATGGAATCTATGTTTTTTAAATCTGTCAAAATTGCCTTTTTGCAGAAAAACAAAAAACAAACAAACAAACAAACACAAAAGCACAAAAGTCAAGAAGAACCTTCATGGTGCTATCAGTGGTTGTAAATCATGATATATATTTGGTTGGTCATCTGACTTGCCTTTAAATGTATAATGAGACTGACTGACACAAATGCATATGCATCATTTGTTTCCTTGCTTCAATGTCACTATAAGCACTTGCCTATACTAAGAACTGAATTTACATATGCTATATGCATACTTTGTATGAAATAATT
>NC_051389.1:27017734-27022734 GCF_015228065.2 Penaeus monodon
CCATTGAGTTGGAAAAGTTCCTGTCGTCCATGTGTTGTTGAAAATAGGTAATAGGAAGGATAGAGAGGAAGATGGAAGGTGTCGAAGTATACGGTTGTGCCTTCATGCATGTTGCGGCAGATAAGACAGCGTTGAGCTCAGATGAAGAAAAAGGAGCATTACAGGACTCAGCAGAGGACAGGGTGAAGATGATGGGGGTATGTTCTCTGGTGGTCTTGATAGAAGAGAAGTGTGGAGAAAGGCGAGAGCCACTACTGACCTGCTGAAATAGTCACCCAGTTCACTGGCGACTTGGAGAGGATCAGAGATGAGAGTATCTCTAATAGGAGGGCGGGGGATGGATGGAGGGATGTTTGCCTGATGGCTTTTGGATCCACCGCCAGACAGTTGGAACAGATGTGGAAGATGTAAATGACCCCTGGAAAGTGGACACTATAGGGAAAGTGGTCTAGAACTGACCAATGGAAATCTAAATGGAGAGAAGGGGAGCATAGAGAGAAGTCAAGTCATGAAAAAGATTGCATCTGCATACCAAAGTGTGTGGGGCGATCTGAATTAAGAATATTAACGTCAGTTGTGGAGAGGAAGCGTTCTAGGGATCAGCCACAGGAGGTAGTGATGGAATCACCCCAAACAGTGTGGCAGCAGTTAAAATCACCAACTAAGAGGAAAGGTGGCAGGAGTAGGGAAATTAGAATCAAAGCCAGTGGGGTGGGAAAGGAAGTAGACTGAAATAACTGTGATCCAGCGGCGAGAAAAGATGTGAATGTCTGTGCAAGGGACAGCGGTTTGAAATGGAGATATAACATAAGGTGTTTTCTGATGGATAAGTATTGACGAGACATAAAGGGAGTGTGAGGAAGAGACAAAATGATAATTGGAAATTGGTATAGGAGGATGTGTAAGAAAAGTTTCTTGGAAGCAGATAATGGATGGGTTTATAGGAAAGGTTATAACGAAGGTCAGGTCTGTGAGAATGGAAATCGTGAATATTGCAACTAGAAGAACAATTTCTTAGTTGATCTACAAGTAATAACAGTTACAGTGCGAGGGGGAATATGAGTATACGAAGAGGATGGATATCGGCAGTCAATTTGAGCGTGGAGGGAGGGGGGTTGTGGAATTGGAGGGCGAATGAGGGGTTTCTGTGTCAATTTGGCACTCAAGCAGAGAGTTTTGAATATCTTCAAGGATTTCTGTAATGGAGTTGGTTGGGGAGTGTTGAGAGATGAAGGTTTTCTTATAGAGAAAGTAGAGATTGGAGTGTCTGTGTTTAAAATGCCAAAAGAATTTGATTGAGGGAGGTAGGAGGGGAAGTGGGGAAGCAAGATGGAGGGATGCATATAGGGGAGGGTGTAGGAACATCTTGGAAGGAAGGGAGGGAGTAAGCAATGTTGTTGGAGTAGGGAGTAAGAGAAAAACCTTGTCGATGTTCTTCCTGTCTGGCTTCACACTGAGCGAGACCAAGTCTGAATCTGAGAGCTGCCTCCTCAAACTCAAATTTGTAGGTGGGGCAGCCCTTATAAAATACAATTGGGGTTGGCACAGTTGGCACATGTGCATTAATGTGCAGAGCAGTTTGATCAGTTATAAGCAAGTTGACCACATAGAGGCACTGTTATTATTGACATTAATATTGTCAGTATTATGCTAATTGTCATATCTTTATAATCATTATCATTATCCCCATTATCATCATCCAGAACATTATCATTATCAATCTATATGCAAAGCAATTCATATACAAAATATTGCAAGTCATTAATGTAAAACTTAGCTGGAATGTAATGTGCTATATCTAATATAAAAAGAAACTATCCATCACATAATTTCTAAAAGATCTTTTTCAGTGTAAAATGACGATTGTCAACCATTTAAGGACCATTTCAAAAGGATAAGGCATCCATAATTAAGACAGCTTTATTAAGGATAAAAAATCTACATGTCACAACAACAGCTAGAAATCTTATATGCATAATCAAACTATGATGAGACACAACTTCCACTGACTAATCTGCTAAGAATAGAGAGCTTCCCTGGACTTTGTACAATTGTTGGTTGTGTTAGGCTATACAGTCAGTCGGGGGGAGAGGATGCATGGGAATGGCAATGCATCCCAGTAACCCAAAGAAAGTCCAGACCTTTGAGAAGCAAAGTTCAATAATAACTTGAATAAAGTTCAATAATAAAGGGAACTATTCTCTTCCCTGATATTGGTTCATTCATGTCCCAAACAACTTTGAGGAGGCAAAATAATATATATACAATGGTACGCCTGAGACTTTCACAATAGTATAGCATTCACATGAAATCTTGATGAATAAATGTATACAATAATAGTTACTGGTACGTTTACATTTTGATATTGAATTCATAGGAGAGGAATAAAACACTGTAAACATAAATATTTTACAGTAGTACAATTTATTTTACAGGATATAGTTTCTTAAGAGAAATCAGGTATTAAATTTCTTTGAGAAACCTTTCATTTAAATGTACAAGAAACTAGGCCTAAAATTAAATCAATGATAATGGTAACTCTTCATTCAGGTATATTTCACCTAATAACATCCATCAGTTTATAATGTGTGACTTCAGAATCAAGCAACAAAAGAAAACAATAACAGAAAACAATTAACAATAACAATAGAAGGCTGGCAGGATATCTACATTCAAGCATTTAAGGAAGGTGTGTGTATGTGGGAGGTATGGTTTAGTGTGGGTAAGCATGTGGGAGGCAAGTAGGTGCTAGGGTGGGGGTTAGGGCTGAGTTGGGATGGGGGTTTGAGAGCACATGCCCATGCATTGTGTATTTATCTTTGTTTTTATATGTTTGTAATCACATTTAGATGTTATTAATTTTGCATGCTTCCTACAAATTTACAAATTACATCTGTGTTGTGGCCATTTGCACACATAAGCTTTGCTGAAAATCTGTTTGTGTCTATTAGAGAAACCTTGAATTCCTGAACAATCATTAGTAAAACATATCTGAATTCCCAAAACTTCCCAAGGATTTCCTATTCTGCTACATATATGACCTAAAAGTCTGCAGAGTATCAGCTTATAGATCCCAAAGGCACTAAGCAAGTCCAACAGGAGAGATGTTTAGAACAAATGAGTATACAACAATTACAAAATACTCATCTGGAAAAGCCTATGTTTGTCCTCTTGAACTGAAATTTACACATAAACAGTAAATTACTTTACAACAGACCTTTAATCATGTGAGTCTGAAATAACTTCATATGCTGAATCATAAAATACAGCATTCCTGATTTCATATTCACGCATCACACTGCAGTAACTCAGAAGGACCCTATGAGAATCAAAAGACATGAAGAGACATCCATAGTCATTAAGGGAAAGTCTCTGATGATAAGTCCACAAAATACTGAATTTTGCACTGAAATACATTCAGGAATTAAGTTTTCTCTATTCATGTTATTTATGTGCAATTTTTTTTGGGGGGGACTAAATTTATCTACCCTCCCTTTTAATTAATTTATTTCATACAAAGGTAATGGTAATTAAAATCTAACAAAAAATATAAAGCATATGTAAATTCGAGTTTCATTTATGTATAGGCAAGGATGGACTCTTATTAGCTGATCATTTTGAAAGCAAAGGAAACAAATGATGCATATGCATTTGTGTCAGTCAGTCTCATTATACATTTAAAGGCAAGTCAGATGACCAACCAAATATATATCATGATTTACAACCACTTATAGCACCATGAAGGTTCTTCTTGACTTTTGTGCTTTTGTGTTTGTTTGTTTGTTTGTTTTTTTGTTTTTTTGCAAAAAGGCAATTTTGACAAATTTAAAAAACATTGATTCCATGGAAACATCTCATACAATTACCAAAATGTATATAAAAGCATGACTAGAATGATAAAATGTCCAAGTTCATGTACTAAAGGAAAGATCATGAAACATGAACCATACAGTCAATCATTCAATATTCCTTGTCATGGAAGTCAAGCTTTTATTGCTGGAACAACCTGACATGGCACACCTAAATTTCAAATCCAGGATCTGACTTTCTACTATACCACCTTCAATACAAAGCAGGCAGTTAAAAACAAAATATGGTAGATTAAAAAAAACATTTAACACACTCTTGGAAAACATATACATAACCACAAAAAATACTAACATGATGATCTACTTCTCACTCTAAAACTATATTTTTTGTGACTGTAGACATGATAAGGGGGCATGAGAAGGGGAGGGTAAAGGTGAGGCAGAAGAGTGTGGAATAAGAGCAATGAGAAAGAGAAAAAGATTTGAAAAAATATAAAAAATCAAGATATTTGTTGTAAAATTTTATGGCTACCTCTCACTGGTTACACTTCCTTTAAATAAAATTTTAGTGCTACTCCATTTCCCACACATATACAAAACACCTACACCCCCATTTTTTATCCTAAGACCAAACAAGAATGTCAAAAAAACACAATTTTTAAAAACACTCAAACATCAACAGCCATCAAATAACAATGGAAATGTATAAAGAAAAGGAGCACATACAAAAGGTACTTCAGAAGCAAAAGACCTAATATCTTTCACCTTAATATCCCCTTCATAAAGATATCACTAAAGCATGCAAAAAAACTACCATACTTTGTACAGTATCATATGAACATGACTCCAAAGCAAAAAAAAAAACACCAGCCATGCAAGATGTCATACTTATTTCACAAAAAGAATTGGTGAATCAATATCAAAGATAACTCTAGCAATTAAATTTAGACAGTTTTCATACAAGAGTCTCACACAAGTCAGCACTGGCAGTGGGAAATGGATTCTCAGATTTTTAAGCATTCATAAAACAAAATTCAAATAAAAAAACTGGCATGTAATTAGTTGAAAATTTCCCTATTAATCAACATTATCTGTCTTGTTTTTGTCCCAATTTACAGTTATGACAGAATCCCAAAACTCTTCACACCTTTGATCAAGGCAAAACAATATAAGTATGTGCCAATCAAAATT